>NC_056743.1:217450718-217503218 GCF_019279795.1 Protopterus annectens
CTGGGTCACAGCTTCTTTTATCTGATGCTATAGCAGACTAGGTTTCTTATCATTCACTGTTTTCTGCTATAACAACCAATTTCAGTCAATTCTCTTGATATTCATTAATAAATTATTTGTTTCAGTTATCTTCTTGAGTCTTAGATTGTGACATGAAGCATTGTTTTATTGCAGGTTTCACCAACACAGTGATAGCATGATATAAGAGACTCTTGTTCATTTTATTTCAGTTCTGTATTCTAGAACATTTGTTGTATATCAGTTTGAATCTTATAAGATAACCCATTTTGCAGTTGAATTTATTTTTGTGTGGACATTAGTTTTGTTAGATATTTCATAGTTTTCCGCTGGAAACCAAAAAGATGTATTCTCCATAAACAGCATATTCATATATTCTTCTTATTACCTGTGGTAATTAAGCAGAAGTATCTTATAGTTTATTAATATACTTCAATCTTTTATTTCATGGGCACTGCTTCTTTCAAAGCATATCTACTCTGAAAAGTAAAGCTAGATACAAACATCAATCCATTTCCTGAAACACATTTTTGGTGAAAGGTCACAGTTTTAGTAAGCTGAGCAGGGAAGACCAGCCTTCCCTTCTCTTTCATGAGCAACACTCTCCCCTTCATCTTATGGAATCTCTGTGCCTTATAAGGTAAGTGCTCTGATGTGCTCTGGAATTGTAGTGGTGTCTCCTCTTTGCTGACCACCTCATTTGATTCCTTTCTATTCAGGGGAGCCGTAATTCTTCTCTGAGATCCTTGTGTAATGTCATGCACACCACTCTTCCTAGAGGATGACCTTGGCTGTACTACAAATGATAATGATGATGATTTTATACTGGTCACATCTACATCCCTTTTTTGTTTTCATTACTCAGAGCTCTTACTCATAGATATGGATTGGGCATTGAATTAACTCAGAGCTTTGTTCAAAGAGTAAGTTTTTCTTTTTTTTAATCATCACAGTCAAGTATGGTACTAGAATCAGAACAATAACTTGATGTCTTGGCCGAGGCAATGGGAGTGAGTGTCAAGGGACATGATTGGCAGTCCCCTATGGTTTGAGAATGCAGAATCAAGATTCATAAATGAATGTAGATACTGCAATTATGATTCATTTGAAACATTTACGAGATAAGATGAGTGCATTACAATTTCTAAGCTACTCTCTACAGTTGCAGAATCATAGGAGAGGAGCTTGTTTCCCATTCCAAAATGTGATTTGAGGATGCATCAGTTTGGAGATCTGCACAGTGTGCCAGATGAGCTAACTATGGTTCTGACTGACATCTCTTTAACAATTAATTCGTTAGACACTCAATCAACTTGACAGTCACTCTTGAGAAGGACTTCAAGATACTTAATGCTTTCATTTGAAGTAGGCACAGTCTAACCTGCTGACAATAACCAGTCTTTTTGGGAGATAACTTTGATTGCTGATTAGGTGTTGCTGAGTTTTATCCCATCACACATCAAAGATTACAGTCACATAAGGCTAAAAGAACAACATCATCTGCAAAAAACAAAGATGCACCAAATGGGTACACTTCTGACCTTGGTTGCACCTTGATGTCCACCCAGAAAAACTTATGAGCAGGAAAAGAGACTAGACACAACCACAGAGAGTCTTATTTGTACTTTCAGTGTGCTTGCTGTAATACTGAGAATGTGGGCAGAAATCTTGCTCTTCAAATACATGGATATAATAACATAATCTGCTTAACCGGAAACCCAGTACTGCTGCAACACCTCTTAATGAACATTTCAAGAATGTGCAGTCGTAAGACTTCTTCACATCCTCACATTCTCAAAATGCAAAAACTGTGCAGAGCTGGCAAACCATTGTGAAATCTCTAGTATCTGTGCAAGGGCAGATATTTGATCATGTGTTGTATACCTAGCACAGAGCTCACATTATTACTCTTGAATCAGAATCTCAGCTGTTGGATCAAGAACCCTTTGCGTTACTCTTGCATAGGCTTTCTTAAGGATGCCGAACATTATGGTTACTCTATAGCTGGGCTTCACCTTTTACAAAAATGTGGACCACCACACCCATTTGCCAATCCAGACATACTATCTCTGATCCTACACAATATTGTTACATTGACCTCATCTGCTAAAATAGTTCCAGTACCACCAGCTGCTTCTGACAGTTTCTACTCAGATGTTGGAATGTCCCCCACATTCAAGTATTCCTTCCAACTTCTGATAATTTCCCACAGTTAGGTCAACAATTTTCAGCCCTGGTTTCCCATCCAACCTTAACATGATTTGCCAGAATTTCACTGTGGCCATCCAAAATGCATACTTCTTGGTACCACCAATCTCCTTGCTCATCTCCTTCACTTAAAAAGCTTCCACAGGTGCTGCATTCCTGCCATGTTCTAACCATCAATAATATCATAAAACTCCAGAACTAATTTTGCATAAAAGTTCCCTCTTTTTGCATCTGACAGCTATTGTCAGCATTGTTTCCATCTTGTAGTTACTGTATAACAATTAATAACTAGTTGTTGGCCATAGCTCCTTGCTTACTACTTACTTTAGTTTCTGAGTTTTCACTGGCCACCCCAACTCTGAGTTGTATGACCTGGCTCACTACAAAGAAGAGATACTTCAGCAGCTTAGCACTTTTCTTGACTTAATTGTCAAGATCACTGGCCAGAAGTCTAGTGATATGATTTCAAAGTTAGTCATCAGCATTTGAAATAAGGTAGTCTGGTACCAAGCACACATTTCAGCATCCCTGTCCTTGTGCATGATATTAAACAATAGATACTAGTACAGAAGTAAAAACAATTCACTTGGTTTTAGATGAGTCTGTTCTTCCTAATCAAATCCCTCCAGGTATCTCATTGTTTTCTGTATGAGCACTGAACTCGCCCAGGAAAAAAAAAACTACAGAATTAGTACATGGTTTCATTTTGAACACTGCAGCCAGTCTCTAAAATGGCAGAATATTTAACCAAGATAGTGTTCTTTCTGGAGTTCTTAGTTGCACTGAGGTACCTGTCTCATCTACTACCACAAACTCTAATCATACATGTAGGAGCTTGTGAGTATCCCCCCACCAGCTCACGGTCTTCCATAAGAGTCTCTTATAGACAAGAGAAAACAACACATTTTTGAAGTGTTAGTTTCAGAACCAACAATTTAATAATACTTTTCAGCTTCCTACGCAAGCTCTGACTTTTTGCCAGCACCAAGGTGACATTTAATCAAGAAATACATGCTCTCTGTATAATATTCTGATTTCTGTAAAAAATAATACACAATGTTCATATTTTGGGGATTTTTCACTTACTTTACATTTATATTTACTTTATATATGTGAGGATTTATTACAGATAAATGACTTTAAATAGACATATTTAGAAATGTAAGTATGTAAAATTTTGTGGAACAGTGTGAACAAAACAAAGGAGGGAGCATGGATAATATGGTAGAGGCATTTGTTTGCTCTCCTAAGGGAGGTCTGATGAATGCAAATAGTATGCAGTCTTAATTTTCAGAAAGATCTTACAGATAAGCTTGATATAGCATATCTTGGTGATCTTTATTAAAAGCTAAAGGTATTATGCAGTAGTAAAGATATCTATTGCAAAACGTGCAAATATATATATATATATATATATATATATATATATATATATGTAGATAGATATGTATGTCTCACCTGCATTTTATTAAATATATGTTTGGTTGACAAATGCTTGGGGTGGTATATATTGCCAAATGTATGAATAACTGAATGGTCAAATGTCGATGATATGTTTTGTCGAGACAGATAAGTGGGGTTTTAGAGGGAGAAAGAGTGTTTGTGCATGTGTTTGAGTGTTAGGATTAGGGTAGGTGAGGAGATATCAGACATCTTTAATGGCAGCAGATGTGATGAAATAATCATTTGATTACTTCTGATGGCATTGCTTTGTGAGAGTTTACGGAACAGAGGGGAGTAGGACTTTGCCCTTTTCTGGAAGTTGGAGGGTGCAGGGGGGCCCTTCCCTCCCTCAGAAAACATTATTTTTTTCCATTGTTTTGAATTTTGATAATTTTGGATTAATGTTTTAACATTCAATATTTTTGTACTTCAATTATTTTGATGTACCTCTATACACACACACACACAGATATATATATATATATATATATATATATATATATATATATATATATATATATATATATATATTTACATATATTTATATTTATACATGTGTGAGTTTATGTCATAATATCTAATTTATGCCAACTTCCTATGTTTCTACATCCCCACATAACCTGCAAATTATGTATACCAACTCCAAGATCACTCTACAGTGGGGAAAAGGGTAATGTCCCATATGTCCCCTATCACCACTGTACTCGATCTCATACAAATGCTTCAGGTTTTTTTAAACTTGAATACATGGTCCTGGCTGATTTCATTCTGTTGTGACCAGGGCAACAACAAAGAGATAATCAGCATAACGTGCTATTTTCAGGTGTGTATCTGTACAGAGTATAAAACAAGCTGTCATTATCCATATAGAGATAAATGGTCTGACATGGAGGCAAGATAAGAGTTAAAGAAAAGAGTGATGCACAGGATTTGGATCTAAAAGCAACATAATATGCTGTGTTTTGTTTTTCTATTAAAGGGCTGAATAGCTGAAGATTCTTGAGTTTTGAAGTGCTTTGTCCTACATTTTTTGTTTTTCTACAGTTTGTGGTGTTGGTTTGACTTTTTACTACACTTAAAGATGACATAATTCATAACAATGTATTTGTTCAGCAAATGGTAGAAAACTGGTATAAAGCATAGGGCTTTGGCTTCTTTGGAGACAAGGATTAATTTGGAAAGATGCAGACTTATATTGGCATGATGGGTCTATACCAGAAGATCGAAGTTTCAAAACTTTGAATCTGATATGGTCGACACCATATGATCAAAGTCTTGAAACTTCAAATCTTTTAACGGAGATCTCTGTACAGTGTGGAAAGGGAAGATTTCCCTTTTCTGCACTGTAGTGTGATCTTGGAGGTGGTATATTTAAGTAGTGGGGGGTGTGGGGGCTGCAGGGGGCTTATCCCCCTGCTTAGAGCATTTAAATGGTTTGTTTTTTGTAGGTTGTTGTGTTTTATTACATTTTTGATGTTTCAAGACTTCGATTATATGTTGTCGACTATATCAGATTAGAAGTCTTAAAACTTCAATAATGTAATATAGACCTGGCATGACTGAATAACAGATTGATTTTGTGATGATAAACTTGAAAGGGAGTTGGGTAGAGTCCATTAACAGGGGAGGATATGTGTTGAAGGCTCCATGTGTAAAAATACAATTTATTATTAATAAACAGAACTAGAGCATGCAGTTGTGTAGTTGTACAGAGTTTCTTAGATTAATATTTAACACATTATTTAAAAATCATAATATAGATAGGCATAATAATATTTATCACTACACACATACTACAGATGCACATACTAAGTGTATTGAGGCTATCAATCTGTTGGATAGCTTCTAGTAAGCCATTTTAGCAATGGATCTTTTACAGGTAGCAGTAAAAAGAGGCCTGTTTAGTCAGATTGCATCAGAACCATGGATGGGATAGAAAAACATTTAATAGACAGGTTATTGAGGAGGTGTGGGTATTATTTTCCATGGAAAAGTTTAAATTAAATGTGTTTAGGAGAAGAAAAGCTGTAGCATTAGCTAGTCACCATTTACTCTTACTCAGTGTGGTATAATGGTATTCATTATAGTTTGAAAGGTGACTAAATCTAAATATTTCATTGTCTGTAGAGTGAAGCTGTGAGGTTTTGTGAAGAGCAGGGTGATATGACTAGAAGCCCATACTGATGTCTGGGAAGTAGTACATTAATGGCAGTAGAAAATCTAGTGTCTGTGGTTCACCAGTTAAGAGATTTTATAAGAAATTCTGAACTGTGCGAGTACTTTGCATATTTTGATCTCAGTGTGCTCGTGAAAGTTTATATACTGGTTGAAAAATAGACGACACCTTATTTCCCCTTGACATCAGGGAGAGGAGATTCTGAAGGATCAGTAATACAGACCCAAATTATTTATTGTAGCTTCTGGTGAGTGCTAAACATTACCAGTGAGCATTTCTGAGTATTCTTATCAAAAATTTTGTTGAGGGTGCAGAGGTTGGAAATGGGTGAGAAATCAGAAGCTGAGAAGTGGTTATGGATGTTTGCAAGTGGAAGGATTACATTGTAAAATTTTGGTAATGAGTGTTGAATTGCTTTTCAGAGCAGAGTGCTACCTGACCTACCTAGCTTAAAGACATTGAATTGAATGTTGTGGAAGAAAAACTGATGGGAGCAGTCATTTTTATCAAGGTGTTTCTGAACTTCTTTAGTTCTTTACTACTTATCAGTTAAAAAGGAAGATATTCAAGAATCTTGTATAATGGGAGAGATGGTGTAATATTAAGAGTGTTTGGGAAGAGCTGGCAGTGTACAACTAGGGAATTGATGGCACTGTGTTTTTATTCAGAATGAAGAGGGAAGTTCAATACCTGAGCTAGATTTGTTAAAATTATTGGAGCAGGCAAGCAAGGTGTTTTAGGGCTTTCCAGAGTTTCTTATGCCGTTGGTAAAACATTCATAGTGGTCTGCAAAATTCATCTTAGAATTGAATAGTTGCTACTCTGATTACTTTTTGGAGCTTTGTGTATGTAGTGAAATTGTACTTGTTTGAAGGCTTGGCTTTTCATACTGCTGATGATTTATTATTGTTTTTATAAGCTGTCTGATTTCGTCAATTATCCAAGATAAAGGTGAAGTAAGTTTTCTCATTTTTTTGCGGGTACAGTCTGTCTTGAATAGGGGCAGGCAGTTATAGAAAGCAGAGAAAGCAGAAACTGGATAGAAGTTGCAAAACAAGAACCAGTATATTGTACTAAGTTCAGTATTGAGGTTCTTAACAGAGGTGTCAGGGTCGATGTTCATCGTGTTTCACTGTTGCAGTCCTTACAAAATGGGTTATTTGGCTCTCGGTAGCCCACAGTCAGCCAGAATACCAAAGTCCTTGGTATATGACATTGGCTGCCTTCGGTTTAGGCCTGACATCTAGACATCAGGTACAAAAGAAGGCAGCTGACATCATTTCCTCAGTCTTTCTTGCTGCAGAGCCTGAAGCAGAAGCATTTTGCACGTGTGCCGGTCGGCCGAGTACCTTCTTTTTGAATTCCGACTGCTTAGTTGAAGACATCCTCAGATAAGTACCCCATTGGGGACCCTCTTTTCTTGCTTTAACGAATGTCAGAGAAAGTTAATAACTGTCTTACCTGTGAAAAACAGATTCCGCACCATGATTTTTACTCCTATTGTATTACTTCTTTGGGCCTTGAGCACAATGTCCATAACACACAATATCCATAACTGTGTTCTCTGTGCTTCTTTTAACCCACTTACCATATGCCGTAGAGCTAGGATTTTGTTCAAGCATTTTGGAGTTTGGCCTAAGTTCATCCGTATGCCGTCTTCTGGTCTCACAACTTCAGATGTTCCTAAGAAGCACAAGGACAAGGACCACAACAGGCTTAGGATCAAATTATTTATTTATTTTTTATTTTACATTTGTTAACCGGGATGGTCCGAATGGATACATGTCCTTTTTCAGTGGAGGCCCGGGGAGAAAAGCTCCAACAGAGTTACATTGATAATTAGGTACAGTAAATGAGCTGAAAGAACTTAACAAAAACATAGGCTATTTACATACAAGTACAAGACTGCCATTACTATTTCTGAGATTACTACAAATGTAACATTATTAACATATTAGCAAGGACAGTAGGCAGTATAATGACATAGAGTTAGACAGGATACATATTTCTTTATCACAGTATACAAAGTACTTATCATCTTAGCTAGTTGTTTATGTTTTAGTTAATGGCACAGAGCTAGTCTGGGTTTGAGCAAGGACATAGCCAGTGTGACTTGAAGTGGAGTTTTAGACTATTTTTGAATTTACTTAGAGAAGTTGCAAGCGTGATGTTATTTGGGAGAGAGTTCCATATTTTACCAGTGGTGTTGGCAAATAGCGTGTCACCACCTAGGTTGAGAGATTTAGTTGTTTGGACAAGGAGTCTGTTTGCTGAGCAAAGGCAGCTTAGATTGGAGTAGGGAATCATTACGTTTTTTAGTGCTGGGGTATTCTCAGGTAGTTTAAGGATTTTGAAGGCCTCTATGAGTTGGGACTGGTGAAGAAGGTGTGGGAATTCTATCCATCCAAGCTTTTTCAGGTTAGTACAGTGGTGTGTTCTGTAGGGTAGGCCTGTAATGAACCTGGCAATGTGATTATAGCAGGATGAGAGCTTGGCCAGATCAGATTTGTTAAGGTGAGTGAGGACAGGAGAGGCATATAGTAGGGTAGAGAGAAGGTGTGAACGGGCTGTGGCTGCCCTGGCATTCGGGGTAAGGAAGGCTTTAATTCTATATAGGGTCCCAAGTTTCTTGTTGACTGACTTAATGGCTTGGTTGATATGTATATCAAATCTGAGTTTATTGTCAATGTTTACTCCTAATAGCTTTGTATAGGTGTCTGGGGAGATGATGGTCCCATTATTGGATTTTATAGTGAAGTTTTCAGTCGGAGATCTATTGGTTGGGTAGAAGAGAAGTAACTTGGTTTTGTTTGGATTTAAGATCAGGAGATGGTTGGCAAGCCAGTTTTCGACTTTGGTGAAGCTATGTTGGGTGGTAGTTAGTAGATTTGCAAGAGAGGCATTGGAACATATTATAGTCGAGTCATCTGCATATTGAATGCAGGTGGCTTCAGGGATGACTGTTTGGATGTCGTTTATGAAGACTGAAAAGAGGAGAGGTCCTAATATGGAACCTTGAGGAACTCCTATGGTATTTGGTAGTAGGCAGGAGAGCTTGTTTTGCCACATTACTGCTTGTTGTCTCCCAGTGAGGTAAGCTTGAAACCAGTCAAGGGCTGGAGTATCTAGATACAGGGTTTTTAAAGTATATAGAAGTAACTGATGGTTTACCATATCAAAGGCTTTCGATAGGTCCAGGAAGAGAGCGGAGGATATTTTATTATTCCAGTTAAGATTAATGTTTTCAGTAAAAGAGAGGAGGGCAGTGGTTGTACTATGATGGGGTCTGAATCCATGTTGAGAGTCTTTGAGTAGTTTATTTTGGGTTAGATAGAGCATTAGTTGGTTGTGCATGCACTTTTCCACAATTTTGGCAAGTGGTGATAGTATGGCTATAGGTCTATAGTTGGATAGTTCTGTGGATGAACCTCCTTTGTGGAGTGGAATAACATAGGATATTTTCCAAATTGAGGGGATTGAGGCCTCGGTTATGGTTCTGTTAATTAGGATTGAGATAGGGTAAGCTACGACATCTGCAGCAATTTGCAGGTATTCAGCCGGCAGAAGATCGGCTGAAAGGGTGATTGGCTTCAGTTTTTTCAAAAGGGATCTGATAAAGGATGTGGACACTGGCTGGAAGTTAAAAGAGAGTGGTGAGTCGGGTATAGTGTTTATAGAAGTGTTGGGAGGAGAAAGTTGGTTAGCTAATGACTGGATGGTTTTTGTGAAGAAAGTATTGAATGAATTGGCTATATCTTCTTGGCTCTTGTCAGATAATGTTCCTGGGGTCAGAGTAGTGGATTTGCCTGGTTGGAGAAGTTTATTTATGCCTGCCCAGTACTTTTGAGGGTTATTCTGATGTTTATGTTGCAGATTGTAGAAGTAATTTTTCTTATCTAGTATGATGGCTTTTTTAGTCTCATTTCTAAGTTGTTGGAATTTGATACGATCTAGGGGTAGTTTGGTAGTGCGCCATTTATCCCACGCTTTGTCTCTAGCTGTTATTTTGGTTTTGGTGTCTGTTGTTAGCCAGGGTGCTAGTTGAATTTTAATTCTTATTGAGCGTTTAGGGGCATGCGAGTCAAGTATAGTAAGGAATGAATTGTTAAATGATGACACTGCCTCATCAAGGGGAAGGAACTTTAGTTTTGTCCAGTTACATGATTTGAGTTCAAGTTGAAATTTAGTTGGGTCAAAGTTTTTCTTGGATCTGATAGACCTATAAATAGGTAAGCTTGTACAATTAATTTTGTCTTTCATGATGTATGTGAGCAGGTGATCACTAAGATCATTAGGGAGAGTTCCAGACATATAGTTCTGGGGATGACTGTTGGTGAGTATCCAGTCTAGTATACTCTCTTTTTGGTTATTGTTACCTGTATGTGTGGTAGATGATATTATCTGAGAGAATCCATGTAGGTTAACAGGGATGGGGTTGGACTGTGCTGTGCATTGGTTCCAGTTAATATTAACATCGCCCAGGACAATGGTTTCTTGAGGGTAGTTGTTGGCTATCTAATGTAGAATGACCTCTAGTGTTTCTACATTGTTCCCAGGGGGAATATAGGTGACAGTTAGGTTAATGCCCTTATGATTATTTAGTAGAATTTTTAGAGCTAGTATTTCAGCGTTAGAGACCTGGGGTGGTTGTATAGGGTTAGTTATGATGTTAAGTGTGCTATTATATAAGACGGCTATTCCACCTCCTCTTTTCTTTACTCTATCTGCCCTAAGTATATTGTAACCAAGAGGCAGGATCTCATTGTCTTTGGTTGATGGCCGGAGCCATGTTTCAGATAGACACATTATGTTGGGGAGGTATGTGGCTAGTACAGCATGCAGGCTATGTATCTTATTGTTTAGGCTTCTAATGTTTAAGTGGCATATTAGGAGGGAGTTGACCAGTCGGCGGGAGAGTGGTGGGCTGGTAGGATTTTGAGTTAAGGTTGGGCCTGGATTAGGATGGATGTCCCCATCTTTGGTTATGTTTTTTCTTAGATACGCTAGTAGTCTAATAACTTTGAATAGTAGTTTTAGTTCATATTTGGATTTTTGTGTTGATTGGAGTGGTTTTTTTAGAAGCAAGTGGTTGGAATTTATAATTTTTGGGGTAGTGTAGTAGTGGGCAAGTTCCGCAGTCAGTGGAGGTAGGGGGGTCTTGGTTTGGCATTTTGGATAAGAGAAACCTACGAATGTGAGATTTTCATAGCTAGTAAGAAAGTATGGCAGAATTAAGAGTTGTAAGATAAGAGGAAGGAGTTTATAATTATTTATAGACATGTTATATGTCATCAATGGGTGGGGTCAATGTGCTTCAGAGGAATAGTAGTGGTTAAACAGTAAAGTGGTGGGGGAGGGAATTGGAGAGGAAGTTGTGTAGGTTGGAGAGGAAGTAGGGGTGTGGCCTAGTGGCTATAAATGTAGACACAGTGGGCGCGGCTGGGATAAGGGGCAGGGAGGGAGGCGAGCCAGCGTAGCGAGGGCTTAAGGAGCGGGCTAACTCAGTCCCAGTTTTTGGTCCTATGAGTGGGGTAAATAGTCTGATAGTGTAAGTAAGCAGATTGGAGTACAGGCTTGAAATTCAACATAAACATATACAGTTGTAAAATGTCTAATACAATTCAACATAAATAGGCATTTACAGTTGTAAAACACTTACTGGAGAGACACTGAGCCTTCATGGGGCCTGTAGCAGAGTGGATTGTAGTTTTACAAATGGTGCCTGCCACAGGTAATATTTATTAACTCTGGGATTGTCTTAAGGTAATAAACAGGGAAGGGAGGGAGAACAAGGGTGTGAGCAGGCAGTTCTTTGTACTGCTGCTAATGAGCCAAAGCAAGACAAGTATGTGTTAAGAACAATCACAATTGACCAAGGACTGCTCTGAAACTGTAAGTCTTGTCTTAATTTCTCAGGTGGAAAACCAGGATAACCTTGTATCAGTAGGCTACTGTGGTATAGTTTAAATAAACAAACACACAGTATTGATCAGTTATTGATACTATTTGCTAACAGAACTGAATAAGAGAAAGTGGAAGATGTGTGTGTGTGTGTGTGTGTGTGTGTGTGGTGGTGGTGGTGGTGGTGGGGGGGGCTGCTTACAGCCAAAGCACAGTGCTCTCCAGGGGAAAATGAAGATTGGCTCAAACAGTTAGACACATACTCAAAGTTAACTGTAGCAGTTTGCAGACAGTTCAGACCCGGACTGCACTTTTCTTATAGGAATGTTAAAGGTGGTACCGGAGTTGAAATACTTAAGAGTGGTGTCAGGTTCAAAGTTAACTGTAGCTGTTTGCAGACAGTTCAGACCCGGACTGCACTTTTCTTATAGGAATGTTAAAGGTGGTACCGGAGTTGAAATACTTAAGAGTGGTGTCAGGTTCAAAGTTAACTGTAGCTGTTTGCAGACAGTTCAGACCCGGACTGCACTTTTCTTATAGGAATGTTAAAGGTGGTACCGGAGTTGAAATACTTGAGTGGTGTCAGGTTCAAAGTTAACTGTAGCTGTTTGCAGACAGTTCAGATCCGGACTGCACTTTTCTTATAGGAATGTTAAAGGTGGTACCGGAGTTGAAATACTTAAGAGTGGTGTCAGGTTCAAAGTTAACTGTAGCTGTTTGCAGACAGTTCAGACCCGGACTGCACTTTTCTTATAGGAATGTTAAAGGTGGTACCGGAGTTGAAATACTTAATAGTGGTGTCAGGTTCAAAGTTAACTGTAGCTGTTTGCAGACAGTTCAGACCAGGACTGCACTTTTCTTATAGGAATGTTAAAGGTGGTACCGGAGTTGAAATACTTAAGAGTGGTGTCAGGTTCAAAGTTAACTGTAGCTGTTTGCAGACAGTTCAGACCCGGACTGCACTTTTCTTATAGGAATGTTAAAGGTGGTACCGGAGTTGAAATACTTAAGAGTGGTGTCAGGTTCAAAGTTAACTGTAGCTGTTTGCAGACAGTTCAGACCCGGACTGCACTTTTCTTATAGGAATGTTAAAGGTGGTACCGAGTTGAAATACTTAAGAGTGGTGTCAGGTTCAAAGTTAACTGTAGCTGTTTGCAGACAGTTCAGACCCGGACTGCACTTTTCTTATAGGAATGTTAAAGGTGGTACCGGAGTTGAAATACTTAAGAGTGGTGTCAGGTTCAAAGTTAACTGTAGCTGTTTGCAGACAGTTCAGACCAGGACTGCACTTTTCTTATAGGAATGTTAAAGGTGGTACCGGAGTTGAAATACTTAAGAGTGGTGTCAGGTTCAAAGTTAACTGTAGCTGTTTGCAGACAGTTCAGACCCGGACTGCACTTTTCTTATAGGAATGTTAAAGGTGGTACCGGAGTTGAAATACTTAATAGTGGTGTCAGGTTCAAAGTTAACTGTAGCTGTTTGCAGACAGTTCAGACCAGGACTGCACTTTTCTTATAGGAATGTTAAAGGTGGTACCGGAGTTGAAATACTTAAGAGTGGTGTCAGGTTCAAAGTTATCTGTAGCTGTTTGCAGACAGTTCAGACCCGGACTGCACTTTTCTTATAGGAATGTTAAAGGTGGTACCGGAGTTGAAATACTTAAGAGTGGTGTCAGGTTCAAAGTTAACTGTAGCTGTTTGCAGACAGTTCAGACCCGGACTGCACTTTTCTTATAGGAATGTTAAAGGTGGTACGGAGTTGAAATACTTAAGAGTGGTGTCAGGTTCAAAGTTAACTGTAGCTGTTTGCAGACAGTTCAGACCGGACTGCACTTTTCTTATAGGAATGTTAAAGGTGGTACGAGTTGAAATACTTAAGAGTGGTGTCAGGTTCAAAGTTAACTGTAGCTGTTTGCAGACAGTTCAGACCAGGACTGCACTTTTCTTATAGGAATGTTAAAGGTGGTACGAGTTGAAATACTTAAGAGTGGTGTCAGGTTCAAAGTTAACTGTAGCTGTTTGCAGACAGTTCAGACCCGGACTGCACTTTTCTTATAGGAATGTTAAAGGTGGTACCGGAGTTGAAATACTTAAGAGTGGTGTCAGGTTCAAAGTTAACTGTAGCTGTTTGCAGACAGTTCAGACCCGGACTGCACTTTTCTTATAGGAATGTTAAAGGTGGTACGGAGTTGAAATACTTAAGAGTGGTGTCAGGTTCAAAGTTAACTGTAGCTGTTTGCAGACAGTTCAGACCCGGACTGCACTTTTCTTATAGGAATGTTAAAGGTGGTACCGGAGTTGAAATACTTAAGAGTGGGTTCAGGTTCAAAGTTAACTGTAGCTGTTTACAGACAGTTCAGACCCGGACTGCACTTTTCTTATAGGAATGTTAAAGGTGGTACCGGAGTTGAAATACTTAAGAGTGGTGTCAGGTTCAAAGTTAACTGTAGCTGTTTGCAGACAGTTCAGACCCGGACTGCACTTTTCTTATAGGAATGTTAAAGGTGGTACCGGAGTTGAAATACTTAAGAGTGGTGTCAGGTTCAAAGTTAACTGTAGCTGTTTGCAGACAGTTCAGGCCAGGACTGCACTTTTCTTATAGGAATGTTAAAGGTGGTACCGGAGTTGAAATACTTAAGAGTGGTGTCAGGTTCAAAGTTAACTGTAGCTGTTTGCAGACAGTTCAGACCCGGACTGCACTTTTCTTATAGGAATGTTAAAGGTGGTACCGGAGTTGAAATACTTAAGAGTGGTGTCAGGTTCAAAGTTAACTGTAGCTGTTTGCAGACAGTTCAGACCCGGACTGCACTTTTCTTATAAGAATGTTAAAGGTGGCACCGGAGTTGAAATACTTAAGAGTGGTGTCAGGTTCAGGTTCAAAGTTAACTGTAGCTGTTTGCAGACAGTTCAGACCCGGACTGCACTTTTCTTATAAAAATGTTAAAGGTGGTACCGGAGTTGAAATACTTAAGAGTGGTGTCAGGTTCAAAGTTAACTGCAGCTGTTTGCAGACAGTTCAGACCTGGACTGCACTTTTCTTATAGGAATGTTAAAGGTGGTAGCGGAGTTGAAATACTTAAGAGTGGTGTCAGGTTCAAAGTTAACTGTAGCTGTTTGCAGACAGTTCAGACCCGGACTGCACTTTTCTTATAGGAATGTTAAAGGTGGTACCGGAGTTGAAATACTTAAGAGTGGTGTCAGGTTGGAGAGACACTGAGCTTTCATGGGACCTGTAGCAGAGTGGATTGTAGTTTTACAAAATTAGCCGACGATGACCCTGTTAAGTTGGTTGTTGGCCCAGCGGTAGTCAGTGAGGTGCTTTCTTTGTCCCTGCAGTCTGCAGATGTTCAGCAGCAGGCATCTGTGGAGACCTTTTCTGAGTCCTCCATACCGCAGGCTTCCACTCTGTCTTCTGACCTACTGCCTGTCGCCACCTCTGATGGATTCGGAGCCGCTAAGCAGGCGCCGGCTTCTGAGGCCTCTTTTCTCCGCCCAGAAACCAGATCCAGACCGACTGGCTAGTGATCTCTTGACCCTTATCAAGGGCTGTCAGCCACCTCCTTCTAAAAGGATTAGGGAATTTTCCCAAGAAGCTTTCTCTGCCTCAGACTCTGAGGTTTACAGCAACTTGGCTGATGAAGAGGGAAACTCCACTTTTTCTGGTTTTGAGGATTCTGATGCAGAAGACTCCGTCCATTCCGCCTCCCCTCTATTAGATTTTTCTTTTGGAGATACTCTGAATACTCTTAGGGAGCATTTCAAATGGGAAAGTCAGGACTACCCTCAGTCTAAGAAATGAATTAGAGAATTCTTGGATTTGCCACAGCATAAGCCTTTGGCTATCCCTCCGGTTTTGGAAGTTGTTGATGATGTTTTCATGGAGAATTCTTTGACTCCTAATTCTGTTCTTCCTGCTTCCATATAGCCTGACAGGTATTATAGAGTTCCTGATTCTCATCAGTTCCTTTACAAGAATCCTACTGCTGATCCAGAGATTATTTCTCAGGGCCCTAGGGGTGTTAAAGCCATGGTTGCTAAAAATCCTGTTCCTTCTGACAGGGAATCTAGGGCCTTGGATAGATGGGGTAAAAAGGTTTATACTTCTTCTACACTGGCTATTAGGTGTGTTAATTGTCTTTTTCATATGCGTAAGAATCAGCAGCATACTTTGGAGGCTATTAAGGCTAGAATTGCTGGTGTTCTTTCCCTGATGGAGAGTAAGGACATGCATGATTTATTGAATTCTGCCACTCTTGTCACTAAACATTCTCTACATTGTGGTTTTGACACTTTGGAGGCTTCTTGCAAGGCAGCAGCCACTGGTTCTGTCATTAGAAGACATGCTTGGCTCAGGGAACAGCCCCTTTCTGAACATGTTAAATGTAAATTACTGGATGTGCCTTTGCACAAGGACAGTCATTTTGGTAGCAAAGCAGAAGAGGTGTTGAAAAAGTTGGAGGATAAGGCCAAATCTATGCAAACTGTTAAGGACTTTCTGCAAGTTCAGCCTCCTCATTTTAGTAGACATTACCCTTCTAAGAATTGGACTTTTCCTGACCCTAATAAACAGAGTCGCACTAGGCCTAGGGGTTACAGGTATTCTAGGGGACAGACTTCCACTCCTCAAAAGGCTAAGCACTGGCAGACTTCCTCTTCTAAATTGGGGAGTTCTAAGCAAACTTCCCAAAGCAAGCATTCCCAATGACTCCGGCCTTCCCCTGCCTGCCTCTGTGGGCCCAGGGTTTCCTTTGGGGGGAAGGTTAGCCATGTTTGCAAACATCTGGTTCACCATCACAGATGATAAATGGGTGCTCAAAATAGTATCCCAAGGCTACAAGTTCTCCTTTCACACCTTCCCTGTCCACCAAGGATACCCATATATCCCCCAAATCAAAGGACAGAAGCAGAAAAACAAGTTTATTCTTTACTAAACCTGGGAGCAATAGAGCAAGTTCCTGCACTACAGATAGGCCAGAGTTTCTTCTCAAGACTTTTCCTGGTTCCCAAAAAAAGGGGACACCTGGTGCCCTATTCTGGATTTGTCCATTCTAAACACCTTTCTGGTTATTCCCAAATTCAAAATGCTCACTCTTCAGTAGTTGCTGCCAATGCTGGCCAAGGATTCCTGTCTGGTGACTTTGGGTCTCAAAGAAGCGTATCTGCACATCCCAATAAGGGAAAGCTGCAGGCAGTTCCTTCGCTTCAGGATGGAGAACAGGCACTTCCAGTTCTCTGCACCGTCCTTTAGCTTATGTACTGCTCCCAGAGTTTTTACCAAATGCCTGGCTCCAGTCATTGCTTTTTGCAGGCAAAGAAACATTCAAATTTACCCTTACTTGGACGATTGTCTTATTCATTGAAAACTCTCCAGAGCAACTTCTAAAGGATTTGGACTTTGTAAAGAATCTTCTCACCTCTTTGGGATACAGCATTAACGAAAAGAAGTCGAAATTGGTACCCACCACGAAGATTGTATTCCTGGGAGCAAGCCTGAACACAGACACCCACATGGTATTCCTCCCTTAAGAGAAACAAATGGATCTTTCGAATTACTTTAAAAAATTTAGCAAGCATGACCCAGCTCTCTGCAAGGCAATTCCTGCAAGCAATGGGATTCATGGCTGCATTTATTCTGATGATTACATATGCCCAGACTGCATATGAGGAAAACACAATGGTACCTCAAAAACCTTTGGTGTCAACACACTCAGGATTTAGACTTGATACTTCCTTTGATTCCCTGCCTGCAGATGGAGTTTCTTTGGTGGGCGACGGCATGTGCTCAGAACAAAGGCCTGCCCCTTTCTCTCCACCTCCTGCAAGCCAGACTTTCATCCCAGATGCCTCGGACTACACTTAGGGAGCACAACTAGTGGGCAAATGCATTCAGGGGACTTGGAACTCTCAACAGGTTCATTTGCACATAAATCTGAAGGAATTGATGGCAGTCCAGCAGGCCTTAATGGCTTTCAAACATCCTCTCTCTCCTGGTACTCTTCTGGTCAGGACAGAGAACACCACAATCATGTGGTACATCAACAAGCAGGGAGGAACGCACTCTTACCCCCTGTGCAGACAAAGCATGATACTATGGTCCATAGCAGCCTCCATGGGCATTCATCTGATAGTTTAGTTTCTTCCAGGAAGGCTCAACATCTTGGCAGACTGGTTGAGTAGGCAGGTCCTGGATCCTAACAAGTGGCAACTAAACCAGATCATCTTCTATTGCATCATTCAGCGTTGGGGCACTCCCCAGGTGGATCTCTTCTCATCGCAAACCAACCACCTTCTTCCAACCTTTTGCACCAGGAACAGCACAACAAAGCTTGGAAAGTGGATGCTTTGTCCTTCTCCTGGACACAGCTTTTGATCTATGCATTCCCTCCTCTGCCTCTTCTTCCCAGAGTGCTGTTAAAGATAAGGGATGAAAAACCAAGAGCCATCATCATAGCTCCATACTGGCCCAGAGAACATTGGTATCCACTATTTCGCAGTCTCTCCCAGTCTCGGCCTTGGCATCTTCCCCTGATACCAGATCTCTTGGTTCAGGAGGGGGGAAGAATTCTGCATCCTCATCTTCAGACTCTGCATTTGGCAGCTTGACTCATAATTTAAACCTTTCCCAACAAGTGGTTGAGGTCCTTCTTGAGGCCAGGAGGCCTAGCACTAGGAAATCTTGCACAGATAAGTGGAAAAGATTCTCCATTTGGATGCAGACTAGAGGAGAGCACCCTTCTCAACCTTCTCTTCCTCTCATTCTTGACTATCTGGCAGGCTTGCTTAATGGTGGACTTTCCTTTTCTTCTATCGAAATCCATGCTTCAGCTATTTCTGCTCATTGTTCCTTTGAGCATCCCATTTTCTCTCATCCCTTAATGAAACAGTTCCTCAGGGGAACTAGCAATTTAAAGCCTCCCAGAAGGGCACCTACTCCTGCTTGAGATCTCAATTTTGTGCTTGAGAAACTTACTCTGCCTCCTTTTGAACCAGCTGCCTCAGCAGAGCTGAAGTTTCTCTCATGGAAAACTGCCTTTCTTTTGGCTATTACTTCAGTTAGAAGAGTTTCTGAGCTGCAGGTCTTAATGACAATAGAGCCTTTTATCATCTTCCATGTGGATCGGGTTTCTCTTCAAATTAATCCCTCCTTTATGCCTAAGGTGGTTTCTAGCCTGTCTCTTAACCAGTCTATCCACCTGCCTACCTTCTTTCCTAATCCTCAGAATAAAGGGGAAAGGTTACTGCATTCCCTGGATGTGCATAGACAGCTTAGATTTTACCTGGACAGGACTAAATCTTTTTGAAAGTCAGATCAGTTGTTGGTCAGTTTTGCTCCTGGAGCTCAGGGGAAAGCTATTTCAAAACAGACCATTTCTAAGTGGATTGCTCATTGTATTCACTTTTGTTACTTACAGCATGGCAAGGTTCCTCCTCAGAGTATTAGGACCCATTCTACTAGAGCAGCCTCTACCTCAGCAGCTTTCTTAAAAGCTGTACCTACTAGGGACATACTGGAAGCAGCTACATGGACTTCTGTCCACACTTTCACTAAACATTACAATTTACCCTTGTTTTCTAAGTCCAGGGCTGATTTTGCCACTGCAGTGTTGCAGTTCATCCTTACCAACCCTTAAACAGGGTGTTCCTCCTCCCTTTTGTTTTTTTCCTGAGCTTTGGGAATCAACCCATTTTGTAAGGACTGCAACAGTGAAACATGATGAACATAGTAGATTTGTGTACACTTACCATAAATGTAGATGTTCAAGTGTATTCATTGTTGCAGTCCTGGTTTCCCCTGTTCCATCCCCCCTTTTTTCCTAGGGCACAGACTGGATTTTCTTTTCCTGGTCTAACCTTTTTTGGGGGGCTCCTGACAGTTAAAAACTGACAAGAAAAACTGAGGAAATGACATTGGCTGCATTCTTTTGTACCTGACGTCTTGACGTCTGGTCTAAACCAAAGGCAGCCAATGTCATTTACCAAAGACTTTGATATTCTGGCTGACTGTGGGCTACCAGGAGCCGGATAACCCATTTTGTAAGGACTGCAACAGTGAATACACTCGAACATCTACATTTATGGTAGTGTACAGAACTGTACTTTCTACTTTGTATAACGTGTGGTGGGAATTTTTTGTATTTGAGGGTCCAAGAGGTAAATAGATTGGCCAGTGGTTACTGAGGGAGTTTGGAAGTACTTGCAATAGTTGCAGTTATACAGGTATCTTAGCTTGACATCAAGCAGTGCAAATTTGGAGTTATGTATATCAGGCCATGTCAAATGAGATAACATTTCAGAGATATTATGTGCTGTGGTAATTTTGTTGAGTTGTGATGTGTCAGAGCTCAGCCAGTCTAATTTGAAATCTCCTATATGTATTAATTTCCATCCATCAATATGTTGAAGGATGGTGCTTATCACAGACTCGAGTAAGGTAGTACAGGAGAAGTTGGGACATAGACAGCTGTAATAAGCAGTTAGCATGTCTACCAAGAAATATATGGACTAGAAGTTAATTTGGATAAACATTAGAGATACAGTCACTTTGAGTTATTAGGATGGGGAAAAGGTTCACATTCCTTCCACTGAAAAGCAAAGTACCATCTCCATGGTAATGGGTGAGTCAGTTGTCAATAAATATATCAAGGCTTGAGTTGAAATATGGTAGAATGGTTACAGTCTACGAGCCAGGATTCAGAGATTGCTATTAGTTTTGATGAATGCTGAATAGACCAGCATTCAAGTTGGGAAAAGTTGTTATTTATGGTGCTGTTGTTCATATAAGACAGAGTTTTTAAATGTCTGAGCTGAACTAGGGAAACGGCATGACCTGGGTTCTTATATTATGTCATTAGATTGCAGTGGTATTAGAGAAGTAACATTGAGCAGGATTTGCTGAGTTTTTTAAAAGAAATCTTTTGTTTGATGTTGTTGAGGAAATGCCAAGTAAGGATTAATGGCTTTTTAATGAGGGATTGAGCAATATAAATATATGCATTCCACCATCTGTAGAAAAGGGGGTTATGCTTATGCAAGCTAAACCTGATTTATCTAAAATACATATTCTTCTCTACATTTACAAATACCGTGAATAGTTGCCTATAGCTCTGGTTAAATTCTCACCAGTTTGCTTTTGTTTTCTCTGTTGTTTCCTTTTTATGTACCTTGATTTTTTTCTGTAAAGTTAAATAAAACATTATTAAAAAAAATAAGCTGGGGTTGTGGAAGCACTGATGTAAGGACTGAGAATAGTTACATATCAATATCCTTTGCAGTATGAGTAGAAGGGATATGAAAAAGTAAAACCAATTGTATTTTAAAGTACAATTTTAAGGATACACATGATGTGCTAGAGCAGGGAAAAGTAGGTTGTGGCCAGTTAGGGAAGTGAAATAGGATGAGAAGATACGGAAAGAAGAGAAGAATTAATTAAGAAAGAACAGAGCTAGAAGAACTTGTCAGTGATGTGGATGAATAGGGAGGAGCAATGTTAAAAGTGTACTTTGATTTGATATTGGAGTGAAGGAGAGAAGTCTAGCATATTTAAACAAAATTAAATCATGCCAAAGGGCACTGAAGAAATCTTGCCTTCGGTCTTAAAACTTTAAATTAGTTTAGTTAGTTAGTTGTTCAGGTAAACATCAATATTGGTAACAAGTACTGGACAGGACATGGATTCTATGATAAAAGATAAAGATGCTTCAACAAAGTATTAGTTTAAGGGTGTGCACACTTATGCAACCAGTGTATTGTACTTTTTTTATATTTTTCCCCCTAGCAGATTTGTTTGTTTTTCAATTGAATTGTATAGGTTATAGGTCACATTAAAGTTGGGAAAAGTTTTGAAATTATTTATTGTGGTCTCATTTTTTATATCACAAAAACCTGGCATTTGAACAGGGGTGTGTAAACCTTTTATATCCACTTTACATACCTGACTTTAATAAACAGCAAATGAACTAGCACCATGGGTAGAATAGCCGAGTACCTACAACAATATTTTTAATACTAAATAATGGAAGGCACAAATATTTTCACTACATGAGTCTTCTTTCTGGGGAAAAAATTCAAGCTCTTGCCTAACAAATTTTTTTTCAGTTTAAAAAGGTATCTAATGGAACAGTTAAAAATGTTAAGCATTGGGATAACATTACACTAAACTAGCCAAATAACATTATGAATCAAGAGCCATTTCAGTAAATGTTAAAATAAGTTAACCAAGTTTCTATATTCATTTTAGTTTTTGCATGCTTATTCTGCCTGTTTGGTACAGTATTTCTGAACTATTCAGTAGTGACTGCATACTGTTATGTTTGCCTGTTTCATACCTCATATGGACTTCTGGAAGGCACACTGTCCAGCGACCCTGTCAGGAACTGAAGCATCACTGTCATCATAAGTTGTACAAACAGCAAAGATGAGATTGATATTCATAATGTAATCATAGATGTGAAAATTATTTTTTTTTTCTGGGTCCAGAGAGCTATAGATTCATAGCAAGAAAGTAATACTAAATTATATACTTCTTTGTTATGTAATCAGGACATTAGAACAGGAATTGCTGGTGTACATGGCCTATTTAGACTCTAGCGAGACATTGGACATGCTACAGGATGGAATGTTAGTCATCAAAATTAGCATATCAAATGCACAGCAGAATACAGAGATTTTTTAGTTAATGGAGTTTAATTACAGATATGATTTTTAAGCATTGAGGTACCAGGACCCATTACTGCCACAGTTCCTTTCATGGTATCTTTATAATTCATTTATTTGTTTATTTATTGATATTTGATTACTGGGAAAGTCCGACTGGGTATGAACCCATATTCAGCAGAGGCCCAGGGAGAAAAGCTCCAAAGTATTACAAAACATTTAGGAACTATAATTTGACAATATTTAAAAATAATGCAAAAAACAACTACAGTTTAAATAGTTATATCAAATTAGATGTAATATGAAAACAGTAGTTAAGAATGGATACAAGTTATATGGCAATGATTTAATATTTAGATACATTTTAGCCAGTTTATAGGAAGAATAAAAGTAAATTTGTATAATACAAACAGGAATTGCAATATGAAGTGAGATAAAAGCAGGTTTATGATATATTTAGAGAAAAAGCCATGACAGGGAAATTGATAGAAGTAAGAATGTAAGTAAAGAAGGGAGAGTAAGGAGGCATAAGGTATGAATAGGTATTACTTCACATTTAAGAATATAGTTTTTTCCTGGTGTTAAGTATAAATTACTTTGTAATAAGGTCAGCAAAGAAGACATGTACTTGTGCTAATGAAAAAAATATGCAGTAGGGTTTACTCAGTGGAACATGCATGTAAGATGAGAAATTCTTGAGATAATAGGTATGGTCTAAGACTTGTCGATTAAAAAAAAAAAGTAGAATAACTTACAAAATAAAGGACATTGGAAAAAAAAAACAGGAAATGTACATAGAACATACATAGCAGGAGAGGATGATGGTAGTAATAATAGTATTTATGAAAGAGTAATAGAGATGGGATAGGTACCTAAGCTGACAAAGATGATCGAGCAGTGTGAGTCTGCAACAAGGAAGGCTGACAAATCACTAAGATGCATGTGACACATCCTTACTCTGGGCCAGCATTCAAGGAGACTCAATCCTCACCACTGACTTCAGTGAGGGATGGTCAGTAAGAGCAAACGCAGATCAAAACAGTATTTCCAGATGCAGCTTCCTGCACCAAGCACAATTTCCCTTAAGAGCACACAGGGAGCACACTCCAAACCCAGGGCTGTACTCTGCTTCTCTCTCCAGACCCACACAAAACTCCACACTGACCACTTTGGAGCTCTGTGTCCCTGTTCCCAGTAGCTGACACACACATTTGTTTATTTGAGTTTCACACACACATACACAACTGGGAAAAGCTGTACCCCTTTCTGTCCAGTCTCTGAAATAATCACACTGCCACCAGTCAGCTACCCTAAGACTTTTACAAAGGGTACCCAATTATACTGTGTAAATTTAATACCCATGCAAAAGATAGGGTGTGACCAAAGCAGCAAGCCTTTTAGGAGCAGCCACAGTGTCAATAAAACAAGCATAAGTACTCTCAATATGTTAAAAGTATTCTCTAAAGTACCAGCCATAATGAAAGGTATTAAAATATTTAATGATAAACAATAAAACAGAAAATAGGAGAATACTGTATACAATAAACGACAGAGTTTCAACCACAGAGATATAAAAATAATACAGTTGGATAGGATAGTTTCTCACAGCTGCACAATACTAAACTATTCTCACTAAATGTCCCTGATTAACTAAAGAATTGCCATTCCATAACTACTTACTAAAAGCAAGGCAAGCTGATTTTTACGAGTGTCTTACCGCAGCAAAAGATACATGATGTCTGTCTTTGTCTTTGTGGATGTGTGAGATATGTATCCTGTCAGAAATCTTTCCTGTCAGATTCTAAAGTGCTGCTGCGAGAGTTCCAAAGAAATCAGATGTGGGTTAGAGGATGACATCATCTCTGGTCACCTGACTCTGGTACAATACACACAAAGAGCTTTGCTAAGATCTGTGGCAGCATCTGAAAGCTATAACACAACTTCAAACTTTCCAGCCTTCAAGGGTTCTCCAATAAACATGCAGACTTTATCAGTTACAACAATACAACCTAATATACATGCATACATTCTTTCTGTCCAGCAGGACCTACTGTTGATGTATTTTTTAACACAAGTAAGTTTACAAATATATTATAACTGAAACATCTGTGCAAATTAACTTGATAGTCAAATAACATAAAATTATTTACAAAACTCCAGCTAGCTATGCTGGAATACGTACACATGTACTGCCCTACTCTCACTGGCACATATGGCACTACCTCATAAAATCACAATGTACAAAACAAACAGACAAAAAACAAAAACAACATTAAGAGCAGAAAATACAAATAGGCTATACCTTTGTAAAGGCAGCTGGTGTAACACTATCTAAAGTACAGTGCACATTTGTGAAGACTTCTCTGACATAACGTAGATAGGAGAGAAGCACATCAGAGGATTATGGTAAAAGTCAAGTCTGGTTGGTATAAAAAACACATATAATGAGATATAAAATGCTTTCCATGTAACATCATGTGGAAAGGAAAGGAAGTAGACAGTGGAAATAATATTAGATGTAAACACCTGAGGGGACTGACTCTTCTTGTTTACTACAAGACAAACACTAGAGTATCGACTACTCAAAGACCATGATTTTGCAGCCAAGGACTTGAGTGTCTGGTATCTGACATGGGGTAATTTTAAGTTTAGGGTGTGATCAAGGTGTTTAGGTTTACAGAGGGGGAGTGGAATTTTATGATTACTGTGTGATCAAAGACTAGGTTTAGAGACCTACAGGAAAGTTTTAAAGCTAATGTTTGGGATGAAAGAATCATGTTAACATTAGGGGCTAGTTGAAAGTTTTTGGCTTAGAGTTAAGGCTGTGGCAGGTCTTCACAGTAAACTGAGGTTGGCTGGTGGAAGAGAAAGATCATTCAGTATGATTGAGCTCACAGGGGATGAGGGATGTTGGGTGGAATCACTGGTGGTTTTATAATTCCCAGTGCTTTCTGTTCACAGCCTCTTATATGATGATGAGCCTATGCAGTTGCTCTAGCAGATGTGCATAAATGCATTAGTGTGGCTGTTCAGGTTATGTGTGCTCACTTTATATTGCTTAAGCTTAACCATGATTTAGTCGTACTCTGCGCATTCTCATACTGTATACTGTACTACACCATCCATCCTGTAACAGAGAGGAAACTGTTAGCTTCTTGATCTGTCCCTTTCTCGTTCATTTTTTTCATGGATTCCTGGGCCAGTAGCTGAATCCAGGTCACTGGTGTCCCATAAGGGTGTTTTTTCCTCTGTGCCATCAGGATAACTTTGACATATTTTGTCACATTATCTGATCTCTCACCTTCAGCATTACAGTTCCTCACCTATATCTTTACTGCTATGTAATATCTAGAGTGGTAGTCTTTTGTGATGGATACTCCAATCAGTTAGAAAATATCTTGAAGAGGCATCAGTTGACAGGTTCCCAGGAAATATTGGTGGGTTGACTGACAAATAGAGGAGTGACCACTTTACTAAAAGTATGATTTTTCATGTATGTCCTATCCATTTGATTAGAGGCAAAGACATGCAAAGATACCAAAACTGGAGAATTTGTTTCATTACATGATGTATATTCATAGGTAAGCATTAGTTTAGCTGCCCTTGTGTGGCATTTCAAGCCAAGCCAATTTCCCTTTTTGTACTCAAATTGGTTTGTCACATTTGGTTAAAGATTGGCCTTACCCATCCCATGGTCATTTATTATAAATCACCCCTAATGAGAATAACTAGGGTCATACCATATAGAATTTGAGGGGGGTCCATGCATTGGGTTTAGGATTTAGGAGATGCCTCTATCCATTAGTAGTACAGGGTGCAGTCCTGGGATAAATTTTCTGCTTCTCATCTATAGATCCAAGTTGCACTTGAATATGGACAGAGGTGAACTTTGTTTTATGTGGATGGGGAGTCTGATTCCAGAGCAGCAGTATCCTCTACAAAACATGCATGTCCCTGCAAACTGTTCTGCTGATGTTGCAGAAGTGGTTTAAATCCTTAGGCAGAGAATTTCTGATGCTATTTGACTTGCCAGTGTACAGTAAGTCCATCAGTATGGGGCTGGAGGATGCCGTGTATGTCAGACACCTGTTAACAGTCTGTAGGATACCGAATATATGGCAGACCTTTGAGGTGGTCCACGTTGTTTAGGCCTTATGTCCTTATAGTATGGTATCTTGGAGGGCATTCTGTTTGTTGGATGTGTCTGAATAGATACGTGCAAAAGGAGATATTTCTATTCAATGACTGCCTAACAAGGGCTAAGTAAAGGGGGGAGCAATGATATCCCTAGATCTAGACAATCTCTTTGCTTATAAGCTGTGCAATATAGGACTTTCTTACAATGGACACGTGTTAGTCAAAAGTTAGGTCACTTTCAACATAAGTTCCAAAATCCCATACAACTGGATCCTATTAAGGGCATATTGTCAATGTGGTAAGATACAATGCCATTTAGTTTCAGTCCATGATTCAGTCCATGATTTTAGCACCAGCTATTTTGTTGGGACAAACCTTTCTGTAGGATGGCTATGTCATTTGAGGAGTCAGTGACTGCACTTACAGTCATCTGCAAATTTAGTCAGCCAGAACCTTTCAGTATTAGCTATTACTTCAGAAAAGTAGATGCCAAACAGGAGAGGTCCTAGCACAGAACCCTGGGGGACTCTGCTGGTGACTGGTATCTTTGTTGAGGTAACTTCCACTATTTTGATTTCCTGCATCCCAGCTGTGAGGCGGTAGGCAATCCAGTGTGTGTCATAGGGGTGTATTTCCATTTTATTTACCTTTTCTACTATGCTTGATTGTTGAAGTGAGTCAGACATTTTCACCTGGTCGAGGTATGTGGTGTCTACCATTTTTGTGTTATCCATTGTTTTGGTGTTCTTTTCAAAAAAATCAAATGGAGAGTCAGCATGATCTGCCCTGGACAAATTAAAACTGAGATGGGTCCAGTGTTTGGATGCTCCCTATGAACTGACTGATCAGTTCCATGAGAAGTCTTTCCATGGCTCTGCATGTGTGACTGGTCAGACTTTTGTTTCTGTAATTACCTGGGTCTGTGAAAGGCCATCCTTTATGCTAGGGAATAATTATAGCTGTTCTCCATTCACTTGGTACAAAACCTGTGCAGAGGCTGAGATTGAACAGTGTTGTTAGGGTTGTGGCTCACTTGTGTTGCTTGTTATTTAAGATGCATCCAGTGGTATTGTCGAAACCCATCCATACAATTTTTAGCTTTTGATAGCACTTTTAGGATTTGCTATTGTGTGATATTGGAAGCCAATCCAGTTTCAAGTATATCTTAAAGGACATATGAAGGGGAGAGGAGTGTAAAGTTATAGCTAAATTTATAAGCCAGTAGGTTCTCTATATCTTCAGCCTTAGTGTAGGTGACGTCATTCATTCTTAATCAGCTCAGGACATTGCTGCACTATGCTTTTGAGATTAGGAATATAACTAAAAAAAGGCCTTGTGAGTGTCTCTGGCTTAGGTAGCTATTTTAGCCTCAAATTTGTCTTTGGTGGATTTTATTAAGCTGCTAAGATATTTGCCTATTTCAATGACAAGGGATCTAGCATTCTGTGAACTACTCTTCTTTCTCTTGGTCAAAATTATTTTCCTTTTATTGTAAAACCTGTTGATGTTATGGTTCCACCATAAAGTTTTTTTTTTCTGGGGATTTCCCTGTGCTTGTTCCTATGGGGTACAGCTGCATCTATGCAGATGTTTACATGTTGGTATAGTATGGCGGAGTACATTTCTGCATATTCAGTGGAGTTAACTGGGTTTGGTGGGGATTTAAAGCATACCAATATATCACTTAGGAGTAGGTAATTTACTAAAAGAAATTTCCAAAGGTACTTTGGATGGAAGTGATCTTTGGTTTCAATTTTATTTCAGAGACTGCTTTATGGTCAGACCTAACAAGTGATGAAAATATGTAAGGGATGGTGCAAGATGCTCGCAGAGTAATAATGACAAGATCCTAGATGTTATTCCCCCTGTGAGGTACTCCAATCAATTATTCCAGAACATTTGTATTGACAAAGTCCAGGAATCTCTGTGCTTATGCACTAGTAGTTTTCTAGGTTTCCAAGTCTATAGCTGGAGCATTTAGATCAAATAGGAAAATGCTATTGGGTTTAATACTGAGTGATTCTAGTTCCTATAGATAGGCATTGTGGATTTATTACACCATAGAGGAAGTTCTATAGCTAGAAAATATAGTCAACAGTATCTGCCAGTCTGCAAGTTAAACTTTTGGCTTTGTTACTTTTGCCATATATTACATTCTACTCTGCTATTCCCAAACACAAGATAGGAGTTTACAGTCATAGGTCTACTATAGTCTTTCAACATTTTAGTCAAACGTCTTTTCAGTGAGCAAATACTATCTGAAATTTAAAATAATTGAAATTTTCAATTACTGTCCTTTTCTTGCAAAATATGATGATCATGGAATTATTTATAATAAACAGTGGGAAACAGGGGGCATAGCACCCTGTTTTAAGAGTATGGGTATTTGAACCCCGTGTGAAGAATTTCATAGCTTTTCTTCTGCTTCATAAAGGTATTCTTCATTTATTTATTTATGCATGTTTTTATGAATTCATTTGAAAATTATATTACTCAAAAATCTTTAAAGAGTGTATCTTTGCCTTTTCTACATACCCAAACAGAGGAGACAGCCCTCAGCCATTAAACTGTATTTCCCTTAAACATTAAAGATCTAGCTGAACTATTGTTTTCTCACACCATAGTCATATCCTATGTCCCTATTGGAGAGATTTTTATTTGTCAGTATAGACAGTGATTCTAGAATTAAAGGGAAATAGAAGCTTACATTTAAACATAAACAAAAATCAGCCTAGCGCAAAATATTAAAGTTTTGCAGAAAAAGTAAATTTCCTGTCACAAAAAGTAAAGAGGAAGTTTTTCTTCCAAAGGGAACCTATCTACCCAGCAGTGTAGCAACATTAGCTAACCATCAGTCCTCGAAAGCCCACAGGTGCGTGCTCTGTTGAGCGGCAGGAAAACTCTAAAGGGCTTTCTGCTCAAACCTGATGTTTAATTAGCTCAGCTCGAGCTAACAGTTTGGGTGCATGAAAAGTGTTCTGAAGGCTTTGCAAACTAGCTTGCTATTGAACCCTTAGCTAATGCGCGTCCTTGAGCTAACACTTGTAGACATATGAATGGTTTCCTTTTGTAAATGTTTGAGAACCTTGTGATTATTGGGAAATATACACAAATTCCAAAATTGCTGTATTCTTGGGAGTGTTCTGTCTTCTCTAATATGAAGGTAACTTGGACTTAGTAAATAAAAGTAGTGGCAGTGTGTGTGTGTGTGTGTGTGTGTGTGTGTGTGTGTGTGTGTGTGTGTGTGTGTGTGTGTGTGTGTGTGTGTGTGTGTGTGTGTGTGTGTGTTGGGGGTGAAGCCCCTCCTTATTAGTAGCACCCAAAAAAGTGCTTTAAATGCAACAGCAACTTTCTGCATTCATTGTTAATTATGGTAAATGGTTCTTAAGTTTTCTGGACAATCATTATCAAGCCTATAATTTTTACTAGGGAACCTACATAAATACATCAGTGTATGGAAAATCAGTTTCAATATGTAGCTAACCTAAAGCAGCATATTTATACTGCAGACAGCTTAGTTTGTTCATATCTCGATTACAAACCCAGTACATCTGTGATTCCATTCTTCCAATAGTAAATGTGTTCACAGTAATGAGTCTGAAAATGTACTTATTCATAAACAGTTGTTTGCACTGCTAGTCAGACAGCTTATTTTCTAATGAGCATTAAACATGTCAAAATAAGAATAGATTTGCACAGCTTTTATAAAAATTGCATTAACATTAATGATCTGCTAGCAAAATGACAAAGTTGCAGGATCAGAACTGAGGCGTAAAATAAAGGATATTTTGAAGTTAAACAATATCGTATAGTAAGTTGAAAAGAAGGCAGAGAAGGAAAATTTACTAATAAGTTATATTTTGTTTTAAATAATTATAGAAGATTCTATGTAAATTTATAAACATGCAGTTAAATATGTTTAAGTTTCATCTGGAACATTATAAACACTAAGTAGCTCAGAGTGTTTCAAATAAGTAAAATATATATGCTTTAGAATCCATAACCTTAGTATCAGTCCGGTTTTCAAACTGTCATAGTTTTGTTTATTTTTCTACTAATGTTGAGCAAACTGTTTTTTTTTTTTTTTGTTTGTTTTTAATCTTTGTACTCACTTAGCATTGGCTTCATTCTGCATACTGTGGACTGAAAAGAAAAAGAGAGTATTAATACATTTACTGTGTGCGGCCAACCACTAGCTACAGAAGGGGCCCGTGTTTTCTTAGGAGTCGGGTGGCAAAGCTAATCATTCAGCCTACAGCAGGAAAAAGTGCCTTTTTTGTTTTCTCGATGGAGAGTCCAAGCATTCCCCGAGGAACATAATGAATGGGCCATTTTGTCTGACACCATTTCATAGACACAGAATTCTTGTTTTTTTTTTTTTTTTTCATAATTATTCTTGCCTGTCACTGGGTGTGCATATGACATCTGAGCGTGTTTTAAAGTCTTAATACACTCATGTGTCTGCAGTGAAGTAACTTGTAACAATCCAGGCTTTTTACAGACAACAGCAAAGTGTCTGCTGTTTTCACAAGTTGCAGCAGCTGGGAGGCAGTTGGGAAGACAACAGCTTAATCTAACCAGAAACAGCATGAAGAAGAGAATATGAGATTTGCATTATTTCCAGCGGTGTTGTTATTTTTCTCTCCATTTCTGTTATAGTTACCTTTTGTTTTGTTATGCAAATGAAAGCTGTTGATGTAAGTTTAACTATATATATTCTGCAAAATAATTTAAATCGTACCTATTCGGAACAGTTTTAAATATTTCTGCCTGAAGTTTGCAAAAGTTGTTTTCGTAAGTCAGTCAAACACTGAAAGCAGCTGTAAAACCATGTTATGGTTTCTTTTATAGAGTCTACTTCAAAACTGAAAATGTCTGTCTCATAACCCAGAACACATCCAACAATAAGGTTGTTTGAAATGGACAAATTATACAGTTGGACATCTATAAGCATGACAGACTAAAACTTGCTTTAACGTGCCAATCCCTCCATCTATTCATCACAAAATCAGACACCTGTGTAATGAGATTTGATGTAAACTTCACTAATCACAAAGACATTATCATCCTTGGTGATTTTAACCTCAACATCTTGAGTTTGCCAATTCTGAAACAATTGGCTGCCTCACTGACCTGGCCTTATTTAAAAAGCCCCCTAGACAAAAACAGACCAGGAAAGCACTTCCTTGTGTATCATCATATAAATGTTCCACAAAATATAACTAACACCATCAAATTACCCCTTTATTTTAGTAATGTCTACCCCCTTTGATACCTAATAAAGATATATGCCAAGTCCCCTCCAAAACTTACCATCTTCTGCCCCAAAACCTTCAGGGATATTACCTCCTCAAAACAGGAATTGTCACAATCTAACTGGCAAACTATCCTACAAAACACAGACCCTACCAACCTTACAGCCTCATTAACAACCACACTTTTCAACTTTCAGGGCAAATATTTCAACAGCTGAACTTGGTTATGTCATCTGAAAAATAAATGGTTTACAAATGAGCTTACAGCCTTATTCAGACTGAGATATGAAGCTTATGCTTCAGTTAGAAAAAAAAACTGTGCATTTCGTGAAACAAGGGACAGATTTATATCCCCAGAAACTTGTCTGTAAATGCTACCAGAAAACATAAAGATATTTTTTTGCTCTCTGTGTTATTCAGTGATAAATAACCCCTGAAAACTTTGAATCCTCATAAATGGCCTCAGAGGACATACACCATGTAATAACCTTATGCATAAAGATTGCTTTCTCATCTTTTCTGGCAGTTTTACAAAACTGACCTCTGTAATGAATTCTATATCCTTCTGTTCCACCCCACATATCATACAGAGCCAGCCAGTCTTCAAAAATGCCCCCTGGATTCATCCCTGCTTGCTACTTCAAAACATATTGAGCAAACAAGTTGATAAATGCATTGCTGAAATCTCCTTAAGTGCACCCACAAATGAAAATGGGCTTCTACTTTAATTTATCATGCTACGCAAAAATCATATACTTCCCATCGTTCACTATCTATGCAACCTGGCACCATTTGCTTCTCCATCAATGCAGTAATAAACTGTGGAAACAAGTAATAATAAAATCCAAAAATCTGTAACTAACTGAATATGAAAGCCCCAAAGGGTTTCAGTCATATGCACCCCAGGCAAAATCTTTGAAAAATAGTCTTCACCCAACTTACAGAAAATATCTAAAATACATCATCCTTTAACCATATCATCATGGTTTCTGGGCAGTTCATAGTACTGTAACAGACCTGTACATCCACACTGATGATATCCATGGGCAAACAAGTCTTATCATCACCAATGTGATAAAATCATTGACTTGGTAGACTATCATAACTTATTAAATTCTTATATATCGGCTGGAATCAGTCAGAACTGTCTTCCATGGTTCATTCAGAAACATCCTGGAAAGAGAGATTTTAAAATCCTGTCTAGAGGCTCATTATTCCCTTACTCATTGTTACTAAAAGTAGTACCTCAAGAATCCATCCAACCCCCTCTAATTTTCTCCCTTTCTATTAAAGGCCTATTCATCAACCTGTTTCAGCTTAATATCATTCTATACACAGACAACATGGTCAACAGTAGCACCAAACTGTCTCCTGCCACCATCAAAACAGAACTTGAAGAGGGTTGCCCCTTTTCCATAAGTGGATATGCAAAATAAACTTATAAGCCATGCCGATAAAGCAAAATCTGTGACCTTCAGTACAAAAAAAAAATATTCCACCTTTCTACTTAATGGACAATTCAAATTTGCAAATAGCTATCATTAGAAGCATTCACTCACTTCAAAATAGCTAGCTATCTGGCTTGACCAAAACCTAAACATTGCTCATTATATCTCAACCATTAAATCATAAGATAACTTCCACTTCATCTACTGTGCTACTAGTGCAGTCATTGACAAAGAGTTTTGATGACATAATTAGAATATGGCCAATCATACCCAATGCTTCAAAGAAAATGCTGACTATCCTGCAAAACCATAGAAAACAATATCTGCACATTTATATCCCTGGATCACAAAAGGAAAACATCACGACAATGTCCCTTCAAAGGAAATTGGCTTCCATTTCAGCAAAGGTGCACCCTACTCCTATCCTTCTTCAACAGTATACTCTTAAATCAACATACCTTCCCCCTTTTCCCCAGCATATTAACTAAAAGATACACTACGTATATCTCAAAATCCCAATCCCACAAATCCCCTTCTTCTTTACCACTAGGAAGAGACTTCACAGTACTGATTACAATCTGTCAGCATTGGCCCGCTCATATGAAAATCTTTCCTACTAAAGAAGCAATTACTCCTTTCCTATGAAGCTTTCGAAAACCATCTTAAAATGATTTATGAAGCCTTCTTTAAGTGCTGTACAAACGTTAGCATAACTTACGTCCATCTATTTTCATCTAAACGTTCATTTTCTTCATAATATACTCTGTTGTTCTACAAATGAAGTCTTGTCCTTTACCCCACTTTCTTATTTCCCCAAATTCTTTTTATTTTACCTTAATGTTTCTTTCCCTTGTGTATTTCCTTCCTCTCTCCCTGTATCTTGTATCGTATACAGTGTTTATGCTGAATATTTATTGTATTTGCTGCATTTTGACATTGATATGTAACTTGTCTTACAGTTGAAATGCATATTTTATATATATGTGTATATATATATATATATATATATATATATATATATATATATATATATATATATACACATTATATATATATATATATATATATATATATATATATATATGTGTATACATACAGTTAAAGTGTTGCTAGCTTGCATATAAAACAGTCTTCACTATCCATCATTATGCATGCCTCAATTTTAAATTATCAGCTTTGTTATCTTTTGTCTATTATATTCTCTAAGGTTGAACTTGAAATGGCCATTTTAAATCAGTGTTCTGTTCTGGTTAGTAAATGAAAATAAATGATAAAAGCATTTCAGAAACAGATATAATGCTCTTCTGATGCCCGTAGAGATAATCGGTTTCCATGAGTGTCTTTATATTAATTTATGTGCATCTAAATAGTTTTATATATGTGTGTGTTTTTTAAGCACCTTTATTGGATTATCACTTGTGAAATAGGCAAACTTACATTTATATAAAGTAATTAAACCACATTAACAAGTTCACATTTACAAACATTATACATCACATATATTGTTCTATGCCATATAATCAAACCGATATTGCATCAGTTGTTCAATTCCTGCCTTCTCTTACACCTCATTCCTCCTCCAAAACATTTTTTACATGTATTGTTCCTACAATTGCCATTTTGTACCCTTTTCTAAAGATCCTTTTTCCTGTTCTTTTATCACTGTTACAATATTCACTACTTCAAGTATAGTTGGTTTAGACTTTGCTTTCCATTTTCTAATAATTGCTTTTTTGGCAGCCACCAGAATTAAACTTAAGAAGGACTTACTATGTCTAGACAATTTAGTTCCTGTATCCCAGATTAAAAAAAAAAAAAAAAAAAAAAGATTTCTTTAGTTGCACTCATTTGCTCGCTAGTATTCCAGACTCTGTAGGAAATTTTTAAAGTCTCCCAAATCATTGCACTCTGAGAACATACGCTCCCAGGTACCTCTTTCTTCTCCATTACACCGCCAATTCTTTGAAGTCTGCTTGGGATATAAAAGTGTCTATGCAAACACTTTGAAGCAAACATCCTAAATCTTCTATATTTTGTTGTATATTTGGAAGCCATATACATATGTCCTTCCATTGTTTCTTTGTGAATCTCTTATCTAATTTTTCTTACCAATCTGTTCTGACTTCCTCTGATTGATTCCTGTAGTTATCGTGCAATATTTTAGATGCTGTACAAATTATCCCCTTTTTAACAGCAGCGTCTCTTCCAGATTCAATTAAAACCTAAACCAGTGCAGGACTTTCATTTAGGATTTCCATATATCTTTCTCTTTGTCTGTAGTCTGGTGTCAGCCCCTGACAGAGAAGCATTTAGTAGCCTGGCATCCCAATGTATTCCTGGCCTCTTCCCATTCTATTACTTTTCCCTCTCCAATTATTTTTCTGCAATACCTTGGTTCCTTTGTCAGCTTCCACCAGTAAATTCCAGGCCTCTCTTGCCTATTCTCTGTATCCCTAATTGCAGTCATCCCTATCAGCAGAATTTCCTTTCTCTATTCCCATGCTTAGTTTTTAATATGCTTTCTACCATTTTATTAATATAATATTCTGTATGACTTGTTATTCTCTCTAAGGATCTGCATCCAAAACCTAACTCTTTATTTCTTGAATTAGTCCCCTGCTTCATCATCATCCCTTTCCACTTTGACTTGTAGCTTTCTGCTTGTGTTATTTATAAGAACCTTAACTGTGTAGCTCTAAAATATCCCTTCAAATCAGGTAATCCTAAACCTCCTTCCTTTCATGGGACAATCAACTTATTCTACTTGACTCTTGCCCTCTTCCCCTCCAGGTGAAATCTTTCAACTCTATATTAATACTATCCACAACTTCACCTCTGGTTGATACATATGGCTTAACTGTATATAAAACTAAAGGGACTGAAAACATTTTACTGCTTGTATCTTGGTATCCATATCCATAGGCAAGAGCTTCCAGTTTTTCAGCTTTTGTATTATCTTTTGTTTAGTCTCTTCCCATAAATCCTTAGCTGCCATAACATAATCATTTTAATCCAAACACCAAAATACTTCATTTAATCATGTCCCCATAAATATGGGCTGCTGAACCAATTCATGTGTGGGTACATAGTTTATAGCTCTAGCTTTTGCTTTAGCTTCATTAATTTTATGTCCTGAAAAAATGGAACTGTCTCAGAATGTTCCAGAACACTGAGATGTCTTTTTTATGGTTCCATCAGGTATAAAATAATATCATTTGCAAATAAATCCAACTTTTCTTGAACACCATACCAATTATATCCTTGAATTCCGAGTCCCTTATTTTCTTTCAGATGGTTCTAAATGTAATACAGATAACATAAGGGAAAGAGGACATTCCCTGATTTGTTCCTCTTATCAGAGAAGAACTCTCCCACTTTGATTTCTGCCTATGATCCCTTATATCCATCCACAGCCCCTTTTTCCCATTTGCACATGGGGTCAGGGTGTCACTTCAACGACAATCATCTAGAGCCAAGGTTAATACCACTGGGTGGCTAGACCTGCCATGGTAGTTCTTCCACACCACACACTTACATGAACACATGCATCTATGGCCAATTAAGAGTGTCCACTTCAACTACTGCATGTCTTTTGAATGTGGGAGGAAATAGGCGCACCTGGAGGAAACCCACACGAACACAGGAAGGACATTCAGACTCCTATGATCCCTCATATATCATTCTGATTAACCTTATTATTTTGTCAGGAAATGCAAATGCTTCTACTGCCTCACTCATAAAATCCCATCTTACTCTATCAAATGCATTAAGGCCCAAAAGCAACAGCGGTACTTTGATCTTCCAGGAAAAAAAGACTGAATACAGCTGGATACAGGCTTTAATCTCATGGCTGTCTGTCAACATTCCTTGATTACTGGAAATTTTGTTTCTCTTCTAACTGGTGTACAGTGAATAATCATTTTCCACAAATACTTTACTATCTCTGACTGTTAATACTTTGCCCTTTTGCCACAGTTTTGTCAGGATCAATTATTTCAGCTGATAGGTTTGCATCTTTACTAATACAGGTCTTGGCTGCTTTCTCTTGGCCAGATTTGGAACATATGGTCTGTATTCAGTCATCGAATGAGAAATCCATTCAACTTCTGATCATCAAAATTAAAACATTGAACGTTCACTTCAGCGAATGTGCTGTCATCAAATATTTTACCCAAGGAATGGAGTTGGTTGGCCAGCATTAGGAAATTTGCCCTTTTCCCCACTGTAGTGTGATCTTGGACTTGGTATATATAACTAGGTGGTGTGGGGGTATAGTCCCCACCTGGGTGGGCTTGATATACTGTGGTGTATGTTTCAATATGCATGTAGGCACACTGTCTCTTTTCAATGACTGAACATAGACCCTGGAACATACACATGATGTGTCCTTTCAATTAACAGTTCCTGCTGTGGAATACCAGTCCAGTTGCTTATTTGTGCTCTCATAAAATTAATATGGTCTGCTCCTTATAGTTCTCTGGTACAGCAGAAAATTTCAGATTTTCCCTAAGTTCCGTTTCCTCTAATTCTACTATTTTTTGAAAAAAAAATCTCTTCTTGAGCAGTTTTGTACACAGCCAGCCTTTTTTCATTTCAACCTTTGATATTTACAGTTTTATCAGGTCATCTGAATATCTGTTTAAAGTGTCTTCCATTTTTTTTTATCCTTATATTATTTTAGTTGTTTATCTCACCTCTGAGCACATTTGACATATTTTTTCCTCTTGATTACTCGAAGCCATGTCTAGCACCAAAACTGGAGCTTGAACTGTTTTTTCTGAACAGCTGCAGGATTCTTCCTAGCCAGTGTTTTCTCTTCATTTTTTCTAACTGATTTTCTTTCAGGCTTTCTTAATTTCTTCTTCTTTGCTTGCATCCAGGTAGTGCACTTACTGGCTTGCTACTGAATTTGGTAAAAGTGATAGAGTTCCTTGCCTTTGTGTTTCAGTTTCTTTTTTCACACTTGAAGAGCTGAAGTTAAGCTGCTCATCAGTGTGCAGTTGCCTTGGAAATCCCCTAAATACAGTTATATATTGAACTAGTTTAGTATTTATTTACATATCAATATGTCTATCGATCTATCTGGGTGTATATTATATTTTTGAAAGTTTCAAACATCGAACACCATATGGTCGACACCATATGAGTGATGTTTGAAATTTCGAAAATATAATAAAAAAATAAAAATAAAAAAAACTATACTTACCTAAATGCTGTAGGCAGGGGGCAAGCCCCCCTGCACCCCTCCCATGTGGGGGGCAAGCTCCCCACATCCCCGCTACGTAAATATTCCTATTCCAAGATTGCACTGCATTGAAGAAAATGGAAAATATTCCCTACGGTGATTTCCGTGTTACGTGTGCAACATTTAGACGTTTCGACCATTCGGGTTCGCTCAGTACGTGTTTGTCATTTACAGTTTTCGATCACACGATAGGAACCAGATCTATCTATCTAGTCATGCATTCATTCATTAATTTATTTGCTGAATAGGTGAATAAGTTGCTTTAAAGTGACCACTTGTCATTTATGACTTTGCAAGAAGTAATAAGAAAATCAGTTACACCTGGACACACAATAGTACAAAATGAAAAACAGACATAATTTACATATATGTAGCCTTGCTGCTTATAACATGCAATTGGATGCATTCTGTATGAGTCGATATGAAAATAATCCAACCATGTAAATACATCTGACTGAAGAGTAGGAGCTGCATAATTTTTAACTAGATTTGAAGTATATACACAAAGCACAGTGCATGCAGTATCTGCAGACAGCTTTTCAGTTACTTGGGCAATTAACTGGACAGTGGCAAAGGATAGATCAAATGCAGTTTTTTGACAGTAGAGAACTGAATTCATTGTACATGTCTCATTAGTAAGACTGCCTTCTTTCTTTCCTGTCCATAGCTTGTGAATGTCAGCATGTAGTAAGTTTTGGAAAGGCACTGAAGAAAATAAACATCCCTGGTGGGCTGGGTCATTTCTATGTTCTGAGCAACATATGGACAGTAGTTGTGAACTGTAAGCTTCAAAGTTATAAAAGAGTTATACCAAGTTGGGCAAAATTCCATGGAAAGTAAAGTGAGTTGTTCATCATTCGATTGCTGCAGTAACTTATAGGCTATATGGATTGGGTCTTGCTCAAGACAAAACAACCGGTCAACTTCTAAAACTCTCTGTCTCACACTTCCATGCCCTGTGGAGGGAAAAATCAGGAGTTAGAGTGGAAAATCTTCAGTACCTTCTCTGTACCTCATGAAGAAGCATCTGACAGGCTTCACAAGAGCAGCAGCCAGTCTTCAACTCTTTTCTGACAGATAAGTCCCCTTTGATGAACAATTTTACACATAATGTTTAATTATTTATTATACATTTTTACTATATATACAAAAAAGTGCTTTTCACTTTTATTTTGAAAATATGTCAGAGTCAGTTTCGAAACCTAGTATTTCTTTATTACCATCTCTTTCCTGTCTGGGACCTCTGCTTTCACCTTTGGCTATTGTTGGAACTTATTTTATGTAGAAAGTTACTGTTGTAGTAAACTCTTTAAAATATTTTATAAAAGTTAAAGTGAGGTAGTGATTTATTTGGGTAGAGCCGATTATGGGACGTGCAGTGCTTCTGTCCACACTATAACAAGTTCCCTGCCATTTGTTTCTGTCAGACTAATTTTTCTTCTAAGGGGTTTCTGATTTTAAGATGCTGCTAGTATATTACTGTGTTTATGAGGACTTTGTGTAAGTGAGAAGTGTAAGTGTACTGCTTATATAAACTATTTCACTTGTTCTAGTGATTCTAGCCACACCAGAAGCATCCTTCTCCATCACAGCATTAATAATTACCCCATTCCTGCAGGTCCATTTTCTGTAGTTAATTAAAAGAAAATAACATTTACCAGAGAGTCCTTGTTGACATTGTGAGCTCAGTTTTTGTCTCAGTCGATGGTGCCTGATTCTGTATTGCACAGCAGTTCCTCAGACCATCCACTTAACTCTCTAACTTCCTCTGGTGTAGTTCTTTATGCCATCATGAACCCGGGATCAGCCACTTGCTCATCAGTTGTTCCAGTGGCCAATAGAGATGTGAGAACCATCCTTTCTGGGGCATGAAGATATTTCTGTGTATGCTGCTGGATGTGTCCAAGGGAAGAGATTCTTGAGTGGGTGAATAATCCTTCTCCAAGTCGGTCTTTGCAGATACAAAAAACACAAAATTAAACATTGCTCTTCAGCACAGAATGTATCTATAAGACAAGATGGTTTTCTTACCTCAGTCAAGAAACTGTTGCATTCAGTCCTGATACACTGTATGCAGTACATCCTAGTTATGTTAGTCAAATTATTCTTGAGGAGGGCATGTCAGATGATGCCGACAAAGGCAGAAACAGGGCTTTGTCTCCTGCAGATTTTATTAGGTTCATAGGTTCATAGGTAGGTACTAGGCTATTTGTCCAAGGGCATTTATAAGCCTAGCCAGAATGTGTTGGCTTTTGCCTCTTTTTTAGATTAGTTTTCCTGAGCCTCTGTCCACAGGGCCACTGAAGTGATCCCATGGGTAAATTTACGATTTCGCATCCACTCATCGAGATTTCTCTTGAAGAGAGTCAGTGAGGGGATTTGCCTAACATAGACTGGGACTCTATTCCAGAGCAAGGGAAGTCTCTGGGACAGGAATCTATCCCTCCAGCATGTCCTATTTATTGTTGTGCTGAGGTTTAAATCCCTAGAGCGTGTGGCTCTAAGAGATTTGTTTTTTTTGAGGTGGAGCATGTCCATTAATTGCAGGTTAGACATGGCCTTGTATGTCAGGCAGAGATCATCTCTGAGTAGGCGGTAAACAACCGAGTATAGCTGGAGTTTCTTTAGTCGAGCTGCATAGGGCATCTGTTTGAGGCCCACAATCCTCTTGGTGAGGTACTTCTGTGGTCTTTCCAGCTGTTGCAGGTGTCAAGTAAGGTACATCCCAAATGGGGCATTGTACTCTATTATGGGCCTGATGAGCAATGAGTAGAGGGGCACAATAACCTCTCTTGATCTAGATGTTTTGTGATTTTGATCACCTTTTGTGATTAGGTGGGCTACATAGAAGGATTTTCTAACCACTTTGGCAATATGATTATCAAAGGCGAGGTTGCTATCTACTTGGGTCCCCAGATCCCTAATTACATCTTCCATACTTAGTGGATTACCACCTATGTGGTAGTTCGTGGGCACTTTGTTTTTCCCAAAGGGGATGACTATGCACTTTTTTTGCATTTAGCTTGAGGCCATGGTTCAAGCCCTAAACTCTGTTGAAAAAAAAACTTCCTTCTCATATCCTCCTTTGGAGAACTTTTCTGTTTCTTGGCTTTTACCAGGATAAATGAAGTATTTTTAGGGGAACAAATGGGCGTTCCTCCTAAACTGCAGAGATGTTATATGTTGTCTCATTCTATGCTTATTCCTTCTATAGTGCCAGCCTTAGAGGAGGTAGATAATTCTGTCTGTAACAACTTATGCTCACAAACATCAGTCCCTAATAAAGCTGATGTCTATCTTGTCACCTGTCCCAGCAGGTAATAGGCTTCCAAGATCATTCAACCCTTCTCCTGTGGACATTGAAGAGAATATTTTGGACAGATTTGGTAAGAATATTTTTTCTTATTCCAATTTGGCAAATAGCATTCTTAGCTATCTGACCCGTAAGTGGAAGTTTCTACTTTTTCTATTTTTCATTTGAGAAATCAACCTACCAGTCTTTCTCCGGAAGGTAGTCCCTGTCTCACTTCCACTATTTCCAACATATCTCAAGTATCTAACCATGCTTTCAGAAATGTGTATGATTATGTAGATACTGTGTCTTGGACCTCTATTTCTGTTAACTGTTTTGAGGAGGTATACCTACATACGTAATCAAAACTTTATTGATAAGGTAAAGTATGACATTTTGAATTCAGCTTTCAATAAGGATGTTTTATTTGGTTCATCTGCTGCTCAGGTCCTCAAACAATTTAATGACAAAGGGGAAAATAATTTTTGAGTTTCTAAGTTGTTTCAAGAAACCCTTAACAAATCTTGATGCTCATTCACATCAAAAAAACAGAATAAGCAACCCCTTCATTCTCAAGTAAAACAGGAAAACAAAAAGAGGCGTCAGGATAGGATGAATATGAAACATGGATTGTTCCTAGTAAGGTACAGTCAACAACTTTCTATGGGGTTAAAGGTGCAAGACATGTGGGATCCTTCAGACAGACCAACCACATAATTAGTAAAGAAATGTTAGCTGTGATCCTTGCCTTAAAATTTCGTCATCTTCTATGGTCCTCAAGACTTTTCCAAGCAAATACGGATAATACCACAGTGATGTGGTATATCTGCAAGCAAGAGGTCATGAAGTTGTTCCCTCCAGACAAGCTGGCAATGACAGCTTGTAAGTTAGCTGTTCAACTTTTTTTAACCCTCCAAGCACCCTATATTCTTCGGACCAAAACATAGTGGCAGACAAGTTGAACAGTATCAGGACAGACCATCATGAATGGAAGATGAATGAGGAGGTTTTCCAGGAAATGATCCAGCTGTGGGGAGCACCTCATATAGATCTGTTTACCTTCTTTAAAAGCAAATGCTTTTTCATTCCCTTGGAAGGGAATGTTCCCTTCTGCATGTCACACTTTCCATGGACACCCAGGGTAATTCAGAAGATTCAGAAGGACTGTCCAAAAATAATTGTTGTGATACGCTTTTGGCCAAGGCAACAATGATCCTCCTTTCTTCAGTAATTGGCGAAGAGCAAATTACCACAAGCTTCCTCACAAACTTGACCTACTCATACACAATAGGGAGAGTTTGATACCCCCAATCTCAAACATCTTCGACTAACTACTTGCATGATTCATTTCTAATAACTTTTAGGTACTTGTTTTCAGAGAATGAGCAGCAGGTAATAAAGGAGGGAAGAGTTTACATTGGCAAGAGGAACAGTTTTTCTAGTTGGTGCCTAGCCAATAATGAGGGCCCTATTAGGAATTATCTACCACTGATGCTCAAATATCTATGGGAGTTACTTTTGTACTCCTTTATCAAGGTATATCTTGCAGTCATATCAGCACATCTGCCCATGGGTCCTCCACTTTCTAGCACTAATTTAAGATCCCAGGCAGGAGCAACCTGTTTGCATGGTGGTCCCCACTTTCAGAAACTGTTTACTAAAGGCATTGAAAGTGGGATCTTAACTGTGTGCTAGAAAAGTTAACTATAACTCAATTTGAACCTGCACATCATGCAGAATTAAGACTTACTGCGTGGAAAACTGTTTTTCTCATTGGTCTGACATCTGGAAGAAGAGTATCTAAAATGTAATCTTTCATGATGGGTTAAACCTATATAGTCTTCCATAGGGATAGGATGTTATTTAAAACAAATCCATCATTCATAATCAAAGATGTTTCAGAGTTTACTTTGAATCAGACCAGAGATCTCCCATTGTTCTATCCTGAACCTTAGAACCAGGGAGAGAGGATTCTAGATACTCCAGATGTGCATAGGGAGCTCAGGTACTATCTTGACAGACCCATGTCCTTTAGAAAACCTGATCAGCTATTTATTTCTTATGGTGGGATTGTGAAAGGACAAACTATATCAAAACAGTCTATTTCCAGATGGTTTTCATCTACTATTGCCTTTTGTTATACCCACTGTGGTAAATCAGTTCCAGGCAGTATAAAGGCATGCTCTACAAGGGTCTTGTCATATTTGATGGCATATTGGAAAAGAGTTTACTCTAAACCTCCTACAGGCAGCTACATGCTCCTCTGTACAGATATTACAAACAGGGTTATTTTTCTAGATTTGGAACTGGTCTTACTAGAGTCATTCGCCAGGGTCTCTTGGATCTATATCTTTCCTCCTCCCTGGTTAGATGCAGTAGCAGCACCCACCCTTCATCCCCCTACTATTGCACATAATTATTGGTGGGAAAGGCCTTAATAGTTATTATTGGTTGTTTACTTTAGGATGACTGTGCTACTTCTTAACTTTTGGGCAAGAAAATCCTGCAGACTTTCCACTCTGACTTTTGATTTTCCCTTCTGACCAATCAGCAGCCATAGTTGACAAAGGCTACTGAGGCATGAGGAATTCAAACATATGCTGTTACAGGTAAGTGTAATTTATACAACTGTACATTTTCTTACATTAGATATGCAGTGATGCTGTCAACATAAAGACAGAGACAGATAGATAGAAAGTTGAATAGAGCCATATTATATTTGTCTTGGATCTCATCAGTTCACTAATGTGGATCTGAATTTTTAATGGACTACCAACACCTCAAACATGCTATTTTTGTTGATCATGGACTTTCTTTGACTCGGACCTTTACAGATTTTTAATTTTCTTTAATTTATCTCCACCAAACCACTTTGTTCCAATTGGAAATCATTGATTAATACTACATGTTTCTGTTTTTCAGCTGTGGATTAACACATTTACAATGGATTTAAATACTATAATACATCTGGCTTCTAAAACTTATCAAATAGTTCACTACAGCTATCAATATTTTTATTTATTTTTTTATTTTCAAGTACTACAATTTATGATATGAAAATCAAATACTGTTAATCCAGTTTGTTGGCACCTAGAAATGAAGACATGACTACAGCCTAGATGTCCCATGTTTACTTAGTGGTCAACAGTGCAACATATTGTCTATACTGATCATCATGATATAATTGAAATGTAAACTACAGCATTTTATAGTACAGTAAGGTGGCGCCAGAGAGCATCTAGCAACGCGGTTTAAGATGGAGTTTTGTAAAGAGGTTCAGTAAGCTGCTAGCTGGTCTGGTGGTTACAGTATTGTAATCCTGTCAGTGGTTCTAATCTCCTCAACCTTCTTCTTTTTTTTCAATTTGTAGCCATGGCTACATTTATTTATTTAGTTAGTTGGTGGTGTGACTTGTTTTCATTCCATTTTGGAGGCGAGCTGCTGATTTCCGATATTTAATGATGTTCTGTAGATACAATGTTGCACTGCCAATAAAAAGTACTTCTGACCACATTTGTCTGATAATTTGGTGGTTGACCGAAAGTTAGAGAGCCCAGCTTAGTCACCCATGGAGAAGTGGGGCTGCTAGGCCAGTAACATTGACAACGCCTAGCAGTATCTTGGTATATTGCCTGGTTACTTAGGCCATGTTGATTCATGCTCCAATGGAAAGGGACCTCCCTACCGACCTGGGAAAACAGGAGTTGTATGGGGAGCCATGTCTATCTCCTTTCTCTGACTAAGCAAAAATAATTTGTAAGCAAAGTAAGAGAGGAAAGGGGATAACACTCCCATGATTTACAGCTTCCCCATCCCCTACTGCCTGATTCTGACTATTGGTGGAACATATGAGCTGGCTGATAGTGCTTGATGAACAGAAAAGAATGGGATGCAGGCTCTTGCCTAACCTGGGGATGCTCAGCTACCGCCCCCTCCAATGGAATACTGGGTCAGTTAGGTGCAGCTAGTGAAGCTTTCAGGTAGGAGCCCTACAGAGGTGTGGAGAGTGGATAAAAACACACACTGTTGATTCTTTGGGTGACAGTGACTGTGATTTATTTGATACTGTATACCTTGAAAGCAAATACTTTACCATAAACTATATCCTAGAAATGGATCCTGATGATGATGTAATGCAAGAAGCTGAATGATGATTTTATTATCTTACTATAGAGAATTTGGATAGACTATTTATTTTTACTGCAACACAGTGACATATATTGGTAATGTGACTGTGCCCCAAAGCACAGTCCCCTTCAAAAAGGGACATATCTCAGCTGTTACATGACAAAGTGTACCAGTTCAATCTAATTGAAAGAGAAACTTCTGAAGGGCCAGTATGCCCTTATATGAATGATAATGACTTTCTCTGAGCTGTAATATAACAATATTGAACAACAGTTCTCAAAAATCCTCATATAAGAAACTGCTCACACTCCCACCCCCCGAAAAAAAAAACACAAGATATTCATTTACTGTAATTATTTTACTGTTTCTTTTTTTGTGCAGGAATTTACGGACAATGGCATTTGCTTCATTTGGGTTGGTGGATTTAAATCAGCTTCATAGAGTTTTTCTTTGAACATTAACTGAGCAACTGATAAATACATATATAGCAAAATCCCATCATTTCAAAGCCAAACTAAAAGCTCACTTAAAAAGCCACTGGTTATGTCCTTGTTCCACTAAGACTCATGTCTCCTCTCCTCCCCTCCCCTCCTCCACCCTCCTCCTTTAGCCACCCTGCCTGGCTATATCAGACCATTATATCTTCCCCATTCTCCCCTGATTTTTTTCCTATATCCCCTCCTACTTACATCATCATATGAGGTTTGTCAACTATATATTTTTTAGTCTACTCAGCTACAAGTGACAGATTAAACAGTTTGAAGGTGTAATGGTTTGTTCTTAACTTTTATCTAAACTTATTAAACTACATATTATAATACTGAGCATTATATGTTCACTTATGTTTACACTGACATTTCTAAATGTATTTATACTTTTTCATATATATTGCAGCTTCTTAGCACCTAATTGATTCTTCTTACACTCTTGCTGTTCATGTTTGCTACAGATTTTACTTGCTTTGCATTTGTTACTTGTTTTGCTTGTGTGGAGCTTTTCTCCCCACGCCTCCACTGAAAATGGACCTGTGTCCAGTTGGAATTTCCCAGTAAATAAATAAATAAATAAAATATTGCTGTAACTGAAAGTGCCCAGTATCAATAACCAATATCTTTTCAAAAATATTTAATGTGGTAATCTGAAATAAACACAAATTTCAACAAATGATCATCCAAAAAACAATAAGCCAGAATGAGTAAAACACTAATGTAAAAACAGGCATGGACTAAAAACTGTACCAAAGCGGGTCTTTCATTTAGGATGTGCTTTGGCATCAATCGCTGGCAGGGAAGAAAGTCTCTAGTCTACAGTCCAAATGTCTTCTTGATCTCATCCCATTCTGTTACCTTTCCCTGTCTAGTTATCTGCTCCTGATACTTTGGTTCCTTTGCCAGTTTTTCTTCAGTAAATTCCAGAATTCTTTTGCCTATTCTCTGTACCCCTGCTTGCAGTCATCCCTAATGGCAAAATCTCCTTTCTCTGTTCTCCTGTTGGCTTAGTTCTTAGATTAACTTCTGTTACTTTATGAATTTAATGTTATGAATGCTGTTGTTTTCCTCCTTAATGGTCTGCACCCAAAATCCCACTCCCACCTTATTTTTTGAATTTCTCCCTATGATCATCATCCCTTTGAACACTGAATTATAACTTTCTGCTTGTGTTATATACATGCCTTAACTGTGAAGCTCTAAAATATCCCTTCAAGTCAGGTTCTATTGGAGTGATTGACTTATTCCACGTAACCCTTGCCCTCTTCCCCTCCAAGATGAATTCCTTCTAACTCTTTATTAATTATTGTCTACAACTTCTCATCTGGTTGATAAAAGTATGTCTGACCTGTATATAAAACTAAAGGGACTAAAACATTTACACTGCTTGTATTTTACTATCCCTATCCATAAGTAAAAGTTTCTGTTTCCCAGTTTTTATATTATCTTTTATTTTCTTCCCACATATCGTTAGCTGTTACAGTTGAAGCTTCTTTAATCCATACTCCTAAATACTTCATCTTATTGTCTCCTCATTAATATGGGTATTGCTGAACCAATTCATGTGTGGGTACATAGTTTACAGTTATTACCTTTGTTTTATCTTCATTAATTCGATATCTCTCAAAATGTTCCTTAACACTGAGATTAAGAACTAGCCCTTCTTTTATACCTAAAGTGGCATTATCTTGAGCCAGCCTTTTAATCTATTTTTTTTTTATCCAGAACTCCAAAGCAAAATAGAAAGAATTCTTCATACTCTAAATGTCCACAGGCAACTCAGATGCTAACTAGAAAAAACTCAGTCCTTCAGGAAAGCAGATCAGCTATTTGTTTCCTGTGAAGAAAGATGAAACGGATAATTGGTGTCAAAGCAGAGAATTTCATGATGGTTGTCTAATGCTATTTTTTTCTGTTCTCACCATAGCAGTCCACTTCGAGACAGGGTTAGGGCCCACTCGACCATGGTGTTGACTTCTTCTACGGCTTTCCAGAAAGATGTGGACTGCAGAAATATTCTAGAGGCAGTAATTTGGGCCTTCCTACATTCTTTTACAAAACAATATAAATTGTATGCCTTTTCCTGGTCCAGAACAAGCTTTGCTAGGACCACTCTCCAGGGGTACCTGGATTCTTAATTTTTCCTTCTCCCTTTTTTGCATATAAGTTATGATAATCAACCCAAACAACTTAGGCTACTGCAACAGTGATCGATGCTGAACATAGTACAGTTGTGCAAGTAAACTTAAACAAAACAGTAGTTATTTTAATAGATCACTCTTACAGTACCTATCTTCTCCCTTCAGGCCCCTTTCTGTAGTTGCCATGCTTTATTGCCAGGGTGGGGTTATCTATCTATCTATCTATCTATCTATATATATATATATATATATATATATATAGAGAGAGAGAGAGAGCTATAAAGATATATACATATATATATATATATATATATATATATATATCTGTATATATATATATATATATATATATATATATATATATATATATGTAGATGTAGATATTATACAGATAAATAGATACAGGAATAGGCTTGTTATTCATATCTTACATTACTTAGCATTTTTTCTTTCAGGGCTATTTCAGAACTAACTCAAAAAACAAGCCACCATGGTGGAATCCCAAAATTAATAGGCTGTATAACAGAAGCAAGAAAATCATAGCAGAAAGTAGGAGGTGTAACACCCAGCAGGATAAAAGCATCCTCATCAAACTTAAAAAAAAAAAAAAAAACGACAACTCAGAGGACAAATAAAGTCGACCCAATTCAAATCTGAGGTAAATTTGGCCTTCCAAGCCAAGGACAACCACAAGGCATTCTTTAGATATATGTCTGCATCCTCAAAGGCAATACACAATTGTGTACAAAGCACTTTGTTAATGGAGCCACCAAGAAGATATAACAATGATATAGCAAACCTACTGGCAGACAAAATCCTTGGCACTATACTCGGTATCTTACAGATTGCTAAGAGGTGACCTGTGTCTGGCATACAAAGCATCCTTCAACCCATTACTAATGTACTTCCTGCACATCATCAAGTTAAACAGCATCAGAAATAATCAGTCTAGGGAGCTAAACCTCTTCTGTAACATCAAAAGAAGAGTTTGGAGAGATAGCTGTATCTTACAAGAGAGACGCAAGTTAGAAGCAGTCACAGAATCCACCCTCCCCCCCATACTAAGGTTCTCTAGAAAGGGTTGACACAATGAAATTACTTGTGTCAGAGCCATAGACTAAAACTAAATGCCAGGAAATGCATAAAAGTATCTTTCAGGAAGTCAACCACCCTGGTATCTATTATATTGACAACACACCCCTAAGAGATGACCTGGCAATTAGGGACTGATCTATGTCAGTTTATTAAAAACACAGTGTTGAAACCCATATTGTCGAGACAATATTGTTGACAATGCTTTTAATTGAAAACCTAACATAAAGTTACACAACACCTGCCAACAACACGAACAGTGTTTTTGCAAGAAGGTTTGCCCCTCTGCAGTCTTGCACCCTCCACACATCCCACACCCCCTGCTAATTATTTTTCCAACTCAAGATCACACTACATTGGGGAAAAGGGCAAATACATGATCCCTACTGTGCAGCGATCTCAGTCAGAATGGTTTGATGAATCAAATTGTTGACCATATGGGTTTCGACAATTTGGTCCTTCGATAAGCTGACATAGACCCATCTGGGACATTGGGACACATGTAGACAGTAATTTAGTCTTTAACCATCATGTGTCTACAGTAGTCAGGAAATCATTCGTTTATGCAACTTATACACAAAGGTATGGTATCTAGGTCCAAGGAGGTCACTGTTTCACTATATTCAGCATTAATCAGAACTGTCATTAAGTACAGTGCCCTTTTTCATATGTACTTAATCAGGCTCATCCAACAAATGGAATGTCCACAGAGGTGCCTCACTAAAAGAATACAGGGCATAAGTAGCAGATGGCCTCAAAGCCCTATCCCTGTAGTCTGTCTCCTTCAGACTGTTGAGGGTAGAGCTATGCCTGGCTTACAGAGCATTGTTGGACCATACCCAGATGGACCTACTGCATATCCACAAACAAACAGCACCAGAATTACCCATTATAAATACTTAAACCTTGCATGTGATATAACAGATATGTATCTGAGATACTACACCTTTTCTGGAACAGGCTTCCCATCCATGTGAAGCAGAGTTTGTTCCTAACTCAATTCAAGTGTAAATTGGATAATTGGATAGGGAACAGGAGATTGGTCTCAGGTTTATCATCTATGTCTCTAATAGGCACAGGCAGACTGTAAATGGTTCATCTCTCAAGCCCCTGCTTGTAAATGTTTTCCTTCCCAAACCCCTACTTACACTTATCAAGGGTACCATAACTTATCAGAGATTTGAATTGGATGACTAGGCCTAAAAAACCCCTAATGATTGTTAGCTTAGTGCACACATATGACGTTTTTGGCACTCTGCCTTTTATATGAAGGGATGGATATTTATAGATATATAGATATATGTGTGTATGTGTGTGTGTGTGTGTGTGTGTGTGTGTGTGTGTGTGTGTGTGTGTGTGTGTGTGTGTGTGTGTGTATATATATATATATATATATATATATATATATATATATATATATATTCACCCTCACACACATATATGTGTGTATGTATGCGTGTATATATATTATATGTAGCTATGCATATATATATATATATATATATATATATATATATATATATATATATATATATATATATATATATATCCACAACACCTTTTTTTCCCATGTTTTGCACACAGTGTCAGGATATCACTTTGACAGTGACAGTCATCTAGAACCAAGGATCTTACTGCCAGAGTTGTTCATCCATATCATACACTCAGAACTATGGCCAATTTAAAGTGTCCAATCCATATACTACCAGTCTTTGAAATGTGGGAGGAAACCAGGGCATCCAGAGGAAAGTCACTCAAACAAAAGGAGGATATGCAGACTCTGCACAGAAGGCACTTCAGCTGAGAATCTAACTGCTGTCCTCTTTCTGTGAGGTGATTGCTCTATCTGCTGCACCACTGTGCCACCCTATATTTAGATATATGCTTGTTTTATATAGTTATTGTTTTATATTGCCTAGAATTTTTCTTTTCAGGGCTGTTTCCTCTCATTTGTGGGCAATAAATCACTGAAGATTTTGGCATAGAGCTCCGTGCAAACTCCTCTGACTGTTGCAGTGCATGGAACGTGTCCTCATGCTTTGAAAAGTTGGCCACATTGGTAATATCCTTGGTAGATATAACCCAAATAATTTAGGCCACTACAACAGTGATCTATTAGAACATCTACTGCTATGGTAAGCTGACTTATATAACTGTACTCTCCTTTGAGTCTGCTTGTTCACCTTAAAGTTTGTCTTTTACATCTCATTACAGTTTTTTCTTTCCATTTAGAGAAAAGTCACTTGTAGTAGCCCAAGAATATTTTTTCTATAGCTTACTGGCAAGGAAGGCAATAGGAATATAAAACTTAGATATCATAAAGAGCATGCACCAAAATAGGTAATTTACAGGAACAGTAAGCTACACTTCATAAGGGAAAGAGTTTTTGATTTTTATTATACTGCCTTTAGCAATGAAGTAAAATAATTTGTATCGTGACACTGCAGAGAGTTACACTCCAGTGAAAAACTCTTGGCTACTACAGAGTCAAACAATGCTGTAGGACATTCTTTGCATTTCAGTTATGTCACCAAACTCTGGAATGTTACTACTTCCACTAAAATAAAAAGACAAATTAAAAGTCTTCAAACCCAAATTTAAAAAACTGACCGAATCTTGGATGTGCTCATGTTCCTCAGCAGGATATTGACTGTGACACATTTTGTAGTGCATATACGATACTTGGCTTATAAACATCTTACACACAAACCACAAGGCACTTGCAAATCTGTACTATCATAGGTTCATAAGTCAGTACTAGGCTAACTGCCCTTTTGGTTCATTTTTAGCCTAGCTAATTATCCCATTTGAGAATCAAATCTCTGCATCTTGGGTTTTAAGGTAAACATCTTAACCATTATGCCATCCCCAACCCC
>NC_056743.1:217508218-217548218 GCF_019279795.1 Protopterus annectens
AAGAATCTTGCTGCACATTAACATTAATCAGTTAAATAAGTTCCTGCGTTGTGATCAATAGTCACTATGAAATGGTTAGTGCATTGTAAGGACCTCTTACTAAGTTGGCCGCTGTCTCCTTTTACTTGACCAGTAGTCTGTATTGCGTATGCCAGTTATTTAGTCTCACAAAATGAAAGAGAGCCTGTTTTATTTGTATCTCTTTGTTAATTGCTTTGTTCTAGCTATAAACTGATTGCTGTCAGTCATTATTTGACCTGAGGGTGAGAAACCTGTTATGCCCAGCTTAACTTGTCTCCACTACCCTATTCCCAGTTCTCACCCACTCCCTCTTACTCTAATATTATACTTCCTACTTATACATTTCACTTTTGACTCTTATTCCAAAACCCTCCCCAAATGAACTTACTACTTCTCTACATACACTTCTGTTTCTTATTTCTTACTTCCCTATCTCTATTTAATTTTATCCCCATTGCCAACCAACTTTATCTCTTCCATACTGTTTTGCACTATACTCATTCACAATCACAACCCTCCCTAATAGTACCTATTTCACATTGTATATTTTTCCTTTCCCAAGTAAACCCTCATTTCTTCTGATTTTGACTAGATCACTATATGTTAGCCTTTTATGCCCCTCTATTCCTTACATTCCAGAGAAGATACCAGGACACCCTATCCTCTTCCAACTTTTAGAATCCACCATCACTGAAGCTCCTACTATCCATCAACAAGCTTCTTCCTTCTTCATTAGTACTTCCAGACTATCTGACATCTGTAAAATACAGATTATTTTACTTAAGTTTGTTACTCTTCAGGCTATCCTCTACTCCTCTCATCCTACTATGCCATCTTTCATCCTACCATGACTCAATAATATCTGTCAACATCTCTCCAATTCTGTCTCGACCACCTATCTGTACTTTATCTTTACACTCTCCACACATTGCACTAAGCCTGTTTAATATTGCCCCGCACCTTTATTCCAAATAGACTGATTAACTGAACTTCAAATCAAACCAAAACAAAATTAAGTGCAAGAATCCTCTCCAAAAAGAAAGTATGCATAATTCCCCAATATACCAAAATCCTTCTAGGAGATATAGACCCTAATCCTAGTCCCACCTATCACAATGAACACAAAGATAATTCTCTTCTACACACTTCTATAACCCAACAGTCAATCCCCAACCCTGGTGATCTAATTTTTGTTGCAATAAGTGTTAGAAATATAAGAAATTAATCTGCTGAACTACATGCCTGGGCCACCCAACATAAGCCCGATGTTCTCTCTGTAATTGAAACTTGTCTTAAACCTAGCATAAAAGACTCCAAAGTTATACGTCCTAGCTATAATATTATTAGTAATGACTGTATAAAGAGGAAATGTGGTGGTATTGCTTTAATATTTTCCAGTACCTATTACATTTCTCCTTACAGAAAAGCAACACCAAAATTCAGTTCAGCAGAGCTTTTTATTGCTTTCTTCAAAATAAACAATTATAAACAAATCAGTCCAAAAACAAGGAAACTCAGTGATAAACTGCACAGTCACGAAAAACCAACCAAACTAAGGACAAAAAACTGTGCAGAAACACGGAATGTAGTCGATAAATGTAAAACCAGTAAATTTTAATGTTGTAAGCGATTTCACACACTGTGATGTTTCATCAGACAACACTATGCATCTAAAAAATTCATTAAATACATTCCCAAAAATTCAAATCAACCAATAAAAACTCATCTAATTAAAACTGTGTGCAATATTTAAAGTGCTCCACACATAAAATAAATACATACATGTAAACATATGTTTACCAAAAAAACAAAATAACTTCACTTTTTAATTAATTTGTGTGCTTTCAGTGCTGGTTTAATAGAAACTGTATCATTAAGACCGGAGCATAAATGTGCGTCTAGTCTAAAAATCCATTTCATCTCAGCCGTATCAGTAAAGGCATGGATATCTCCCAGCCTAATGTTTTCATATATAACCTGTATGACTTGGAATGTAAATAAATGTGTTTCACCTTCTGATAGGGTATGTTTTGCTAAGGCACTATGTACCAGCTTTTTTCTAGTACAATATATATGGTCTGTTATACGTTCACAAAGTCTTCTATTTGTTTTACCTAAGTAAAATTTTGAACATACATTACAATAAGCCAAACAGACCAAATTATTTGTGTTACAATCCAATTTTGTGCTAAAATTCCAAACCTGTTTCATACCAGGATGTGTAAACTGTCCACTCTCATCAATAAGATAGCAGAAATTACAGCCACAATGGGTACGCCCTTATCAGCAGGTCTAACAATAATTTGTCTATTATTTTGTAAAGGTTTTAATGCTTGTCGCTCATCACAACTTAAATTACCACCATTACTAACCTTCCATTTGTTAAAATAACCATACGAGTCATTCTCACAGGCTTTGACAAAAATATCTAAAGCTGGCACAAAAACAAGTACAAAAGGCATACCAGTAGTTCTTGCATATAGCTCTGATGTGAAATACATCAGAGATATTTTGTATAAAAATTGGCACATTGTGCACACAGAAGTTGCTATCGGAGGGGTAGTGGGTCCATGACCTAGAGTCGTTTATAAAAACAAAAGTACACTTAAACAATTATTGTCAATAAATAAATAAATGATTTATTTACGTATCAATATCTGTATATACATCTCTCTGTCTATATCTCTATCTATATCTATGACTATCTAGATAGACATAGATATATAAGCTACTTATAATTGGTTGAAATGTCAGGTTGTTGCAAAAAAACAAAAGCTGGTACAACTGATCAAACATCAATGTATTGAATGCACTGGATTTCTTCTGTTTGGGAAAGAGGTATTATAGTAAGAATCATGAAATATGCCCTTTCCCCACTGTAGAGTAATTTCGGAATTGGTATATATAATTAACTGGATGGGGTTCACCGTAGCTTGACCCCCCCCAGGAAAAATATGTTTTTCTGTTTTTTATTTTTATTAGAATAAGCAGCTGGTTGACCAGTGTGTTCAGTCAGTTTTTATTCAACATACTGCATTTTCTAAAAGTCCACAAGTTCATAAAATAAACACCGTTTTATTGTAAAGTCATGTAAAAGTCAGATTGTTCTCATAAAGACAAGTGCACAGGAGGAAATCACTGCAATGGCAACGTAAGGAAAAATATACAAAATAAATTCTTTATTTCATTATTTCAGAATCACATACACAAGGGGACACAGTCTCAACAAAATCTAGCAATTCCCTTCTAGACAAAAACTAATTGCCCAGAGTGCACAAGTTCTTTTAAGTAGTTCATTTCTTTCTGGATTCCTTTTTAAGAATATATCCAGGTTTTCTTGGGTATAATCCACACCCCATTTTCATACTGCAATGTATTACATAGAAAGAATGTTCCAGATACACAATCCCCATTTATGAAAGGCCAGCTATGCTCAAAGTTTCTAGTACTATAACTTTTTCATATAAAACACTTTATTGAGTAACTGATTCTGTTAACTAAACTAGGCTGAAATCTTTTTTTTCATAATACACAATGGTAGCTGATTAAAGCAAAATTTTTGGTTACAGCCTCTATTAGACAAAATTTACATAACTTTTACAGTAACAGTTCTTTTCACAACATTTATATAAAATATTTTATTGTACTTTGTATATTTTATTGATACTAATAGTAAACTTATCCCAAATCCTAACTCCTCTAACTTCACCAACCCCCCCTCCCAGTTCCAACCAAAACAACTCCTTTTCCCTCAATCAATATCTACAAATTACATTAAACACCTCAGTAAACTTAAACCTTGCTCTCCTTCTGTGGACAACCTACCTCCACTCTTTCTTAACCTTGCTGCAAACTCCATAGCCTACCTCATATCCATACTCATCAACAGCTCTCTATCCAAATCTACTGCCCCCTCACTATGGAAACAGTTCTAGGTGGTAACTCTCTTGATTTTGCTAACTGCCGTACCATTGCTATATTATTCCCACTGTCAATGATACTCGAAAAACGTGTGCACAAAACAAATCATGGACGATCTACTGCTCAAAAACTTACTCACCCCTACTCAGCATGGATTTCATCCTAACCACAGTACTTCTACAGCCCTAATCTCCTTTACCCACTCTGTCTCCCTTGATAGAAACAACAACAAATTAGTCTCCTGTGTCTTCCTTGATCTCACTAAAGCCTTCAACACTGTCTCTCACCCCAACCTCCTCTCCAAGCTATCTGGCCTTAACCTTTCTCCCTCATCCCTAGCCTGGTTCTGCAGCTACCCCTCCAACCAGCAACAATCTGTAAAATGGCTCTCTGCTCTATCTCCCTTCCTACTCATCCAAATAGGAGTCTCACAAGGATCTTTCCTTGTCCCCTTGCTCTTCAACATCTTCACCAAACATCTTTCTACATCCTGTCTACTCTCATAGAATACACTGATGTCTCTACTGTCATCACTACTGCTGATACCATCACTGATGACTACATCCTCACCCAAAATTCCTTCAACTCCATCAAAAAATGGCTCATTAACAACCAACTTATTCTCAACCCTGAAAAAACTAAACTTCTGTTCCTCCCCAAATCTCTGTCCCTCCACAAATCTACCTTCTCTATCACCTCATCTAACAACACCACAATTAATGTAGAACCCCATACAAAACTCCTAGGGGGCCATCATCGATGATCAACTTAAATTTGACCTTCATGTCCACCATTGGATTAAGAAAACTCATTAAAAACCAGGACTACTCTACATAATAAAAACTTATGAGTAAAAAAAAAAAAAAACAGGACTACTCTACAGAAATAAAAAGTTCCTTATTAAAGATTCTAGAGTCACACTAACACATGCTTATCATCTCCCCAGCTTCTTCTATGGCTAAACTAACCTGCAGACTTCTCTATGAGCCAAACTCAAAAGTGCCCATAACAAGATTGCATGGTTTACTGCTAGTCAGTCCCCTAAGTCACATTACTGTCTTTCACTCTTTCCATTAAACTGGCTTGAGGTACCCCATCAACTATTACTCTCTCAACTATTTATCATTCATTCTATTCTCTACAAACCTACCACCTGTCCTAGCATCTCCTCTCTGGTCACTCTCTGTATTCCATCTAGAACTCTAAGGAGCTCTATACAACACCTTGAATTCTTTAATCCCAAAAATACATTTGGCCAAAACTTATATACTCCCCTGCTCAAAACTGGGACAAGCTTCCCCCTGACATCAGGAGAATAACAACAACATATCAATTCAAAAAGGCTGTTAAACAATATCTTCTCAATAATTTAAACTGAACTGTAACACCTAGGCAGTCTTTAACAACACTGACTTAACTTGTCTACATTATACTGATGCATTTCATTGTCAATTTGCCTTTACTGTCTTACACTGAATCTCTACTGAGTCTCCTTAAAAAAAATTCTCTTTTCGTTCATTGTTTTTCACTGACTTGACTTTGATACTCTGTAACTTGTAAATAACTGATCCACTGTTTCAAGTAACTGCTCTTTGACATAGCTTGTCTCAAAACAACTAAGACATTGCTCCTACTCACAGTACTAATACTGTAAAATCTATATAGGCTTGTTACTACTTCTAGCAAGCATATACTGTGTTACTGACTGTATTTTATTAATTTATTTGTACTTATGTATTTTATACATTTATATGTAGTTTTTCATTATTGTTCGTCTGTTACTAATTGTACATGCTATTGTGGAGCTTTTCTCTCCAGGCCTCCACTGAAAAAAGGCTTTTGCTCAGTTGGACAGTCCCAGTCAACAAATGTCAAATAAATAAATAAATAAACTATTTATATTATTTTGAGAAAATGCATTTTTTGAAAAGCACTTCGATATGATATAGTGACCTCCCCAGCTTAAAAACTTTGGTTTCAGGCCCAGTAGCTGGTCTGTGAACCTTGGATAGGATATATGTATTGTGTTACATTGTGCCTGTACTATATGTCACCATGAATCTTAAAGCCTTCAAGGAAAGTGCCAGTATACATAGCTTTGTATTCCCTTCTGGCTGCCTATTCTACCACAGCAGTGGGGCATGGTGTATAACCAGTATAACGTCTTTGCTGTGAAAGTAATGTATTAATGAAGGTAATGCCTATGCGACTGCCAACTCGCATGGTCCTTTGTGTATGTGGGATAACGTTGCCTGTTGATGTAGTTTTGATGCATTAGTATATATTAAAAGAGCCCTGTTAAAAAACAAAAAGTAGTTAAGACATGCACTGATCATTGCATTCTGCTTAGCTGATTGAAAAAATTGTCTTCGTATAGTGTTCATTTCACCATAAGGGGCATCATTCCTTTGTTCAGTTCTGTAAAAGGGCACGTCATTGATGGAAATGGGGTTCAGATTTTTTGCAGTACCTGGCTACTTCCAAGAATGCTCTTACTTGCCTGTCGGTGCACGGAAAAGATCAATTTCTCAGAGCTTCCATTTTTTTCTGGTGTCTCATTGATGATGATGTAACCTAATTATTTTAACTCTGTTATAGTTAACCTCACTTGTTTCAGAGAGTTCAGTATAACTTAATGAGAGTATGTCTCCACTGAGCATACTAATACATTGGCCAGATAAGCAGAAACATATTTGTCCTGGAGTTTCAGGATTCTATCAATGAGTATCTGAATGGTCACAGGTCTACCATCTAAACAGTGAGTAAGGACAGTGTATTGTAATATACCTACTGGTGCTGAACAACCTGACTTTTCTTTAGCTCTAGCCATTAGAAGGATTTGCCTGTCTCTTTTTGCTAAGTGTAATGTGGTGATCAGTTCAAAATAATGAAGCTCTTAGCTGATTTTTTTTCAAAAGCTCAGCAAAATCCATAGAATTGCAGCCAAATGTCACCTCTATATTATACATTGAAATCAAAAGATTTTTGAAGCCTTACTGATGGGCTATCTTGTGGCTTTCTGGGTGTCCTTCATTATTCCTAGCCAGTATAACCTTGCTTAGACCCATAGTGTAGTCATCTCCATTCCTAGGTACCATTTTAATACATGCCTATATGCTGACCTCCTCCTTAGTCTTCTGTTAGTTTTGGGTACTAATTGTTGGCATAGTACATGCTTTCTGACTTTACATACTCTGTAAAATGTATACTTTTGTGATTTGACTTACTGGTAGGAAGTGGAAACATTTTATTCAGCATTTTCCCCTGTAACTCTACCTATAAATCCCCTTGCTCTAGTAGATGTGCCATTTCCTGTTTGCCATTTTAATGTTTATCAGGATTATTTATATGTTAGTCAGCGAACACTGGAGGTTTCCTCAGAGTAAGTCTGTCATGAGGTAAAAGGTATTTCTTTGTCTCCTACCAGTACAGGTAATGGAGTCACAGTGTCTAATCCTTCTCCTAAAAAAGGCAGCTCATACCAGTATCCTTTAGTGTCAGTTGCACTTTCAAGCTTTTTTCTTGTCCTTTTACTATAAAAATGATTTATATAACCTTCATTCTTTTTAGGATGCCTGTATTTTGACTCAACAGAAATGTAATAAGGCTCAGCTCCAGGACGTCATTTCTCTAGGTATATCTTGTTCCGTCCTTTATCTTTCTTTCTTTCTATACTTTGTTTTTCCTATGTCTCATTGTAAGTAAACACCACCCCTTTCACTTCCTTTACTTCTCTGGGTTGCTTACCCTTTGCAAGGGATATGTGAGAACAAAATGAATCCTGTTTCATTTTTGTTCTTACTTACAAGATGCCTGTTGCCTAGAGTCTTCCCATACTATAGTTTTCTCTCTTGTACTGCTAGAAATTGATTTCAAATTAACCAGGTACTGTTTTTTCCTCTTTTACTACACTACTGAAGTCTTTCTTATTTATAAATTTCTCCTCCTGTACACTCACATAGGATCATAGGAGGTTACTAGGCTATTGGTCCTGAGGCCCTTATAAGCCTAGCCAAGAGTTTAGCCAATGTTTCGACAAGTCAGCACCCAGAGCTCCTGTCCAGCAGGGACACAGGTGGAATTCCAGGAGTGTATTTTCTGTTTCCCATCCAGTTATCCAGGTTGCGCTTAAAAAGGGATAATGAGGTACTCTGCTTGATGTGGAAAGGGATTCTATGCCACAGATGGGGAGTCTCTTGATGTGGAAAGGGATTCTATGCCACAGATGGGGAGTCTCTGGGACACAAATGTGTCCTGCCAACAAGTCCTACTGCATACCACAGACCAGATTGAGGTCACAATTATGGGTTGCTCAAGTGGAGCTTGACTTGTGGATATGCAGCAGTCCCATCAAGACAGGGTCTGAGATTGCTTTGCATGCCAGACAGAGGTCACCTCTGAGGAGTCAGTATGAAACTGAGTAGAGGGACAGGGCTTTTAGCCTATCTGTGTAGGATAGGAGTTTGAGGCCCTGGATTCTCCTGGTGAGGAACCTCTGTGGTCTCTCCATCTGCTGTATGTGCTTTGCGAGGTACATGCCAAAGGAGATGCTGTACTCAATAACTGTCCTTACAAGGGAAGAATACAGGGATTTATGACCTGCTTGTCCCTGGATGAGATACCCTTAATAATGAGGTGGGCCATGTAGAAAGCTTTCCGTACAACGGAAGCAAGATGGTGGTCAAAAGTCAGGTTGCTATCAACCTGGGTGCCCAAATCCCTCACTACTGATTGTGTACTTAGGACATTGTCATTAATGTGATAATATGTGGGAACATCACTCTCCCCAAATGGGATGATGATGCATTTTTTGGCATTCAGCTTGAGACCATGTTTCTGGCACCAGTCATTTGTTTGGGTGAGACCCTCTTGGCAGACGTCCACATCACTTGAGGAATTGATGACTGCACCCAGCTTTCACTCAGATGGAAACTTTTTTAGCCATAGCCACCTGGTTTTGGCCTGCATGTCAGAAAGTATATCCCAAATAACAGAGTCCCCAAGACCGATCCCTGGGGTATGCCACTTGTTATGGGTCTACTGCTTGATGTGGCTTCCCCTATTTTGATTAGGTGGGTTCTATCAGTGAGCCAGTTTGCTACCCATCTGGTAGCATATAGATTGATGCCTAATTGAGAGAGTTTATCTACTATACCTGAGTGGGGAATAGTGTCGAAGGCTTTGGCCAGGTCAAAGTAGGTGGTGTGCACCGTCTTCCCCTTGTCTATGGCTTTGGTGGCTAACGCAAAGAAGTTGTCCAGATTTAACAGACATGACCTCCCCTTGACAAAGCCAAACTGTGCAGCTTAAGACTTCCCCAGTTCTTTGGCTTTCTATTTTAGCTTGAGCAAAAGTCCACATTTCTGATTATGTTGTGCATTTTCCATACTTCCAAATTTCAGTCTTTTGGAATGTATAATTTTAGTGAGTAATTTATTCTTTTTAGTTATGTTAGTCCCCTTTACTTCCTATTTTGGATCATATTCAATCTGCAATATTTATTATGCAACTCTCATCCTTCTGCTTGCTGTTTTCTGCAGACAGCTCTGTCATAGAAGTGCGCTGACATGTATATTGAAATGGCATTTGAAAGTGCAGTGTTTCTTCTCTCTGTATCCTTAGCCAAAATTTTTGTCTTCCCATACTATAGTTTTCTGTCTTGTACTGATAGAAACTGATTCTCTATTTGAGTGTCTGACACTGCTCCTTTATCTTTGTTAGATTCATATACTCTTATGAATGCATCTATCTGTTTTTTCTGCCTCATGGTTACCTACAGGTGTAGTTACAGGTGTATTATGGCTTCTTCCCATAACCCCATATGTCTTTAAAAGAGAACACATTTCTCTGCTATCATATTATGAGTTATCGTTTGTTAAAGTGAGATCTATAATAGGATGAACTATCCTTTCAAATGAAGTCTGCAGTTATAGTCCAGTAATGTGATACTGTTTTCTAACTTGCTGAATGCAGACTACTTCAACTGCTTTATAGATAGATAGACAGACAGACAGATAGATAGATAGATAGATAGATAGATAGATAGATAGATAGATAGATAGATAGATAGACAGATATAACTCAAAATGTTGAATCACATTTGGTAGAAATTTTTTCTGGCTATAAAAAAGAGAGAATGTACAAATGAGTGAATGCTCATTTGAGTGAAAAACACATAGCTGAATTTAAATGTATATAGTGTAGGTAAGCAGGAGTGCATAGGAGTGAATATGCAAGTGTACATGGATTATGGTATGAGTACGGGTAGGTAAGGGGATAGATTCAGTTTTATACATGATTTGTGTTGTGTCATTCCGTGTGCTTTTGTCTTATGCAGTGGTACTCTTAGGGAAAGGCCTTTTAGTAATAAAATGTGTAGGGTTAGGGCAGAGGTCCCCCCTGCCCAGCTTAACATGTGTGCTAACCAAAACCATAACCCTAAACCTACCCCTGTCACTTACTCTAACCGTACTCGATACATTACTAAAAACCCTTTCCATAACAGTATTACTACAAAGATGGGGCATGATCTGAGTTTTCTAGCTGCAGTTTACTAATATAGAGTTTTTTTAACAGGGGAGATGTACTCTGTTTTGTGATTCATTCTTATGACTCATTCAGTGTTTTGTGAGTATCTCTTTTTTCTGATACCTTTTGTGATTCTCTTTTTTGAGCTTTGCCCCTTTGATGACATAATTGTATATATATATACGTCAACCTCCCTTTTTTTTTGCTAAGCGTCTTTTTTATACAACACACAAAACAACTTCAGTAAAGTTGTTCTAAGTTTTTGGAATTATCGTGTGGTTATGTCTCTCCTGGCATTTTTTGGTCATCTTCTTTATAGACACATTCTTTGACTTTGTAAGTATGACCATACTATCTCAATCTATTAATACCTGCAGCTGCCTAACATCAGTTAAGGCACTGCACTTAATTCAGTTTGCCATAGCACAATAGTGATACTTTCATTGTGAATGCATGATGTGTACAAGCCTATAACCATAAACTTCCTTGGGGTATTGCCATATGTCAGCAGTATTTCATCAAATTTGGGGTATGCATATGATTGCCTAGTAACCACTTACAAACAATCGCAAATGCTGGGTATACTATTTTTTCGACAATTCATCATATTCTGTAGGCATAACATCATTAATAGCAAAAAAAAAAAAAAAAAAATAGCATGCTATTCACTGGTCACCATTTTCACAGGTGTAATAATGTTATCATCAGTACAAAATCTAGCTATAAGTCCCTTTTCCCATATTTAGGACAAAATATGTCCACATTTGATGTTTTATTATCAGAATTTGAGACATTCTTTGCAATTGTTCTGGACAGCTCATTTTTAAACATAATTTCATTATACAGCAATATCTCTATCAGTACAAAAAATGTTGACAAGCCTATGGTCACTTTGAAATATCTTACATGAAGTGAGAATCAGAAATAGGATAGAGAAAGATGAATTTCATACTGGGTAAACTGAGAAAGAGGAACTACAATAGTCATAAGTTTCTCCCTGTTACATTACAGCAGAAAGCTAGATAGAAGCAGAAGCAACTAAATCCCCATGACATACAAACAAAAGAAAAAGAATGGTTGACTCAGGATAAAATGGATCAACAAATCTTTTTAATATTGGTATCGCACTCATGATCAGAAAGACAAAACAATTAAAACTTGTTGATACACACTACTTGGAATTCAGTGAACAATTCAAAACCATTTGTCTATGACCCATACTAAAAATCCTTTCTCCTGTTATTTCATTAGATGCAACTATCCCAACTTTGTGCTTTAAAAAGGAAGTGTCTCCACCAATCGGATATTGAAGAGTTGCGTGAAACTTGGCTATTTGCTGCAGTAACACAATCAATTTCCACCCACAGAATTGTTTCATAAGAAGTTGCTACCTGGGAGATTGCTACACAACCATTGGGTGAAGACATCATTCCTAAGTCATCCACAAGATCAAAACTAGTAACCAAATACACACGATATAGAAACAAAAGAAAAAGAATGGTTGACTCAGGATAAAATGGATGCACAAATCTTTTTAATATTAGTATTGGCATTCACGATCAGAAAAATAAAACAATTGAAACCTGTTGGTACACACTACTTGGAATTCAGTGAAGAGTTTGAAACTGTTTGCCCAAGACCCATATTAAAAACTCCTTCTCCTGTTGTTCCATTAGATGTAGCCATCCCAACTCTGTGCTGTAAAATGGAAGTGTCTCCACCAATTGGATGTTGAACAGGTGTATGAAACTTAGCTATTTGCTACAGTAACACAGTAAATTCCTCCCACAGAATTGTTTCATAAGAAACTACCTGGGGAGTCGCTACATAACTATTTAATATCCGATTGGGATACTAATATTAAAAAGATTTGTGGATCCCTTTTATCCTCAGTCAACCATTCTTTTTCTTTAGAAAAAGAAGCATGATGAAGAAAAACAAGTAAGAAAACAACTGCAGTAGATAGAGGGAATCTACCAATTACCTCATATTGATGAAATTTAATTTTGTGAAGTACACTTTTTATATGATGACAGATAAAAGGAAAAATCTGTTCCTGTCTTTGCAGAGGAAGAGGATACACCTTGCACACCTTCCAGCTCATGTTAGGCAACTAATGAAAGTAATACTAACTGGTTCCTTATAGATTTTAAGAAGGCCAGTGGAAAGACAATATGCTAAATAAAGCTAGAAAGCATGTAGACAGAATAGATGGGGAAATAAATGAACTGTGTCCCATTTAATATCCATACTTTGAACTAAAAAAATACTTAGTCTATAGAGTGACTACAAAAAAAACAAAGAGTGAGAGAGAGAGAGAGAAAGTAAGATATGGTTTCTCAGTGGCGCAGCGGATAGTGTTGTTGCTTCACAGCAGCAAGAGGCTTAATTTTTGCAGATAAACTCTTGGCTAGGCTTGTAAGACCCCCAAGGCCATTAGTCTAGTAACCTCCTATGATCCTATGATCCATGGTTTGATTATCACCTGGTGTGCCTTCTGTGCATGAAGTGCTAAGATTCCACTCTAAAATCAGGGCAAAGATAAACTTTTTAACACTTTCCCTCATGTGAGACTTGATTGTAACGGTGCTTACCGAGGTGCCGAACAATTATAATGTTTGGGTTTCATGCCTGATATTGACAGTATACAGTACCAGCCAGCAAAGAAAGAAAGTAAAACAGCTTATTTTCTTGTCCAGGTTTGTTAATTGTCCAGGGTTTGCCTCGTAATTTCATTCTGCCCTCATAAATATTTTGATTTTCTGGTAAATTTTTGAGGATTACAATTAGATGGTAATGCCAGACATTGGAATTTCATACTTAGTACTGTTGAGAAAATTAATACTGATGCAAAACCAGTCATTCTATTAACTTGTTGAGTGAATAAGAGCGATATTTAAAATATGTCGCATATGGACTGCGCAGTGGTGCAGCGATTAACGTTATCGCCTCACAGCAAGAGATTCTCCAGTTTGATTCTTGGCTAGGGTGCCTTCTGTGTGGAGTCTGCTTGTCCTCCCTGCATTCATGTGGGTTTCCTCCGGGTGCTCCAGTTTCCTCCCATGTTAAAAAGACATGAGTATGGAGCATTTCTCCCCAGGCCTTTGATGAAAATTGTCTCATTCCAAGTCAGATTGTCCCATACAATTTTTCTCTGAATACATGCTCATGAAGTTAGGGTTCACCAGTTTATATGGATTAATAGGTTACTATGCAGTGCATCAGTAACATAAGGTGTAGGTTTATCCCACACTTCATGTCAGCAGTATATAATGCATTCCCACTTGTACATGCAGGATGTGGTGCATGCACATTATGTTGTACAGAGGCACAGTATGCTACATGTGATTCATCATCACATTTAAAATTTGAATGAAAGCCTATCATAATGTTTAGTTCTATTTTCTTGGTGAGAGCTGCTGATGCTACTGTGCCATGTAGAGCACTTGCCTGTTGTGATATGGAGTTAAAGATCATGCTGTATAGTTTGCACAGCCACTTCAAAGAGAATCTGCTGCATCCTTTATGAGTCCATTTCATAAGGAGTTTGCCAGGTACAACCTGGCAGAGCATTTTACTAGGGATGCAAGCATCATCCAGACTTACTGACCAATGAAAATTCTGGTAAGGCGGCTTGTGTCAATGCTAGCCTGTAGAAATACAAGGTGCAGGAAGCAGAAATGATGTAAGAATGCCCCAAATGAATGAAATTCTTTGGCATTTGTACTGTATTTCTTACAGTTTTTAACCATGTTCTGTTTTTCAGAGCAGTGACCTTAATGGTTCCACTGGTGAGATATCAGAATATACTATGTTGGTAGAGGTGGGTGTTGGTATGCATGCTCTAAGTGGCATCGTTGGCTACTATAGATACTGTTGTTGGCTACTATGTCACAGTGGCTGCTTTTGCAGCAAGGAACCTACCTATGCAGGTGTGAGGTTTGCACCTCCAATTTACAATTATGCATCAATACACATAGCTGTTTCAGATGCTATGGGCATCAGTGCACCATCTCAGGCTTCTCATACATGTGGGAGTGTATCTCTTTTACTGGCTATCTACTTTCCTGCTTGAATGCACATACAATTGGTAATATAGCTGCTTCTACTAGCTTTAGGCACCTCATGTGCATTTGATTCACTGTGTGTTCATGTTGCAGTGTTGCTACTTTTACTGGTTATGGGCAACATTTTAAGTTTCTGCTTCACTGCACAGATATTTCACTTTCTCTTTCTACTTTTGTCTGTATGCCACCCAAAGTATGTGCAATAACTGCTATCTCCCTTTTGTCTTACAGCACAGGTGGAGTGAGAAGAAGAAGCTGCTGGCTGTCACAGCAGGTGGCAAAGAAGGACAATCAATGCAGCAGGGTGCATGTAATTTTTTCTTCCTTATCTGTGCTTATATCATTTATACCATTTTTTTAAATTTCTAGTACACCTGGTAGCCCAGCTGCAAGCCGTGCTAGACCCTCTCTTTGTGTGCACGCCATTTGCTCACTATAGCTTCAAGCCCCTCTCTTCCAGGATGCTACTAGATGCACAACTGTGTTTCCACCTCCACACAGGACTTGAGGACTCTACTGCTCTGGTTTTCCAAATGAAAATTCTGCAGCTTGCACCATAACAAGTGCATTTTGCTCACTATAGATTCAAGCCCCTCACTTCAAAGATACTACTAGATGCACAACTGTGTTTCAACCTCCACCCTGGACCAAGGACTGTACTGCTCTGGTTTTCCAAATGAAAACCCTGAAGCTTGCACCACCACAATTGCATTTTGCTCACTATATCTTCAAGTCCCTCTCTTCCAAGATGCTACTAGTTGCATGCACAACTGTGTTTACACCCCCCACCCAGGACCAAGGACTCTTCTACTCTGGTTTTCCAAACAAAAACCCTGCAGCTTGTACCACCACAAGTGCATGTAATCAAGCTCTATTAGCCTTGTCAGCAAATACAATGTTTTATGAATGCTATCACAGTTTGAACGCTTATCGCTAGCATGCGCGCTCTCAGAGACCCCAACTCCCTCTCTTGCCAACCTGTTCCAACCATAGTTGTCCACTAGGTGGCAGAAGAACTCCACAACTCTCCCCCCTATCAGCCGGGTCTATATCATAATGTCGAACTAACAAATGTTTGAACGTTGTAATATCGAACCGTAAACTCCGAAACTCAATAATAATGAAAACACAGAACAGGGAAAAAATCGCTGTTCTGTGACAAAAAAAAACAATAATAAAATAAACCTTAAACTTAAAGTATGGGGCTTCACCCTCCACACCATCCCCTACTTAAATACACCAACTCCAGGATTGCACCACAGTGGAGTAAACAGCAAAGCCCTGGAAACGGACCACCGATTTTTTTCCCAAGGAAAAAAATCTGTGTGCCGTGGCTTTACTATTTTTGATTTCAGACTTTTGAGTTCAATATTACAATGTTCGAACTTATACAAGTTTGACGTTGTAATATAGACCATATCAGCCAGCCAGCCATCCCATCCAGCCACAGTCCCCTGCCGCTCTGTTCTCCCTAAAGCTATCAGACAGCCCTTTTTCTCCAACTAGCAGCCCAACATCTAAGACATTCACCAGTCTCTCATAAAAGTACTACGTAGAGCCCTTAAGGCCTGAAAGTGTACATCTCCAGCTAAAACCACAAGCACTCACAGACAACAGCCTAAATCAGCTACCTACATTGGCACAAGCATAGTGCACAGATAGTTTTCTGCTCTCCTCTCTGCTGGAAAGAGTACAATCCTCTCCTCCCTTGCAACTCCCCAACAATTCCCCCTACACCTTTTCTCCACACCCCCTACCTATCAATTCCCCTACCTAGCCTCTCTGCCCCCCTGCTCATGTACATATAGTAGAGTATCACTGCAGCACCATTTTTTAAAACTCCCAGTCCACCTGGTAGCCCAGCCGCAAGCCCCTCTAGACCCTTGCATTGTGTGCACGCTGGTAAGACTCTTTACTTTGATATGTGGTTTCTGCTATACATTATGTTACTAATCTGCTGTTTATAATGCTGAAAATTGCCTACAAACTGCCATTTAAAATTGTTATGCCTTATGTAATACTTTGTGTGCTGTTTAAACTGCTGAATGCATTGCTCATGAACTGCTGTTTAAATCATAACACCTACTGTCTACCTATTTTTAGCGCACACTGCTACTCTTTCAGCGGTTGAATTGTTTTTGCTAAAACTGCTCTCTATAACTGCAGGAAAGCTTCCGTAGATACTGTACAAGCCTCAACTAGCATTATGAGCTGCTAGCAGCCTGCCCTGTAATTGTGCATAATCTGCATTGTGTTCTTCTCCTCCCCTTATTTCTGTATTGCTAAACATATTTGGATAACAAGGAAAAAAACAATGAGAATTATTTGCACACTTTATAAATCTGTTTATCGCATGGTTACCTGGAAGTGCTCTGGTGAGTGGTAATACAGACCAACTACATTGTCTAGTCACTCCTTGCCTAACTGCTGGTAAATGCCACCTGAACATGCTGTTGTAGCAAACGGTATATTAGCTCGACCTCCCCATAACCAGATAATTGTGTGTTTGGCACCAAGTAAAGATAAGCTACTTCTGCGTTTACTAGTGTTTTGGCGCCAGGTAGAAATAGCTACGATTTCAGCTGCCCAAGTCCCCATATGCTGCTGTTAGTGATTAAACAATAATGCACTGCACCAGCAACCCAAAAGCAAATTGGCCGACCTTAGTGTTTAAACCGACAGTCTGCCGAAACTGCTACTACAATCAAGTAATTTTTTCTGCAGTTACCATCTGAAATCCCCTAAATCACACCTTCTGCATTACAGATACTGTGAAACTAACAGCATCCTTGTTCTTTATTGTGATTTAGGTATGTTATGTTAAGACCAGCCTGTCCTTCCTATTGAATTTGGATGCATCTCTTGACTAGAGCTAAAGGGTTTTGTGTTTATTTGCAGCCTATTCGCTGATACCTTGTGCAGTTTGGAAAACTGTAAAATCACTTGCAAATGCCTTAACTGTTATCTCTGCAACTAGCTGCAGTACTTCTGCCTAATAAGTTAATACAGCTTAAATGAATATTGTGCATAACATTTTTGTTTCCTGTAACCACTTCTGCTGACCCTCTCTCCTGTTCTTATACTTTTCTACATGCTGTTACCCTGAACCTCCTTTCTTTCACTCACGCTCACACCAGCTAACACCTCTCTTCTCTCACTTCCTTGCCCTGCACCACTCACCTCTCCTTCACGCACCTCTCACACTCTTTCCTGCTCCCTATACAATTCTTGCTGATACCTACCCTTATGAACCCCAGCCTACTAGCTTAACCCTACTGCTTGAGTAAATATTAACTACCTTCCTTTCAGATTTCATTTCAGTTTGCTCACTATAGCTTCAAGCCCCTCTCTTCCAAGATGCTACTAGATGTACAACTGTGTTTCCACCTCCACTCAAGACCAAGGACTCTACTGCTCTGGTTTTCCAAATGAAAACCCTGCAGCTTGCACCACCACAAGTGCATGTAAGAAAGCTCTGTTAGCCTTGTCAGCAAATACAGTGTTTCATGAATGCTATCCCAGTTTGAGTGCTTATCGCTAGCATGCACACTCACAGGGACCCTGACTCCCTTTCTTGCCCACCTGTTCCACCCATAATTCTCCACTAAGTGGCAGCAGAACTCCACAACTCTCCCCCTATCAGCCAGCCATCCCACCCAGCTACAGTCCCCTGCCACTCTGTTCTCCCTAAAGCTATCAGACAGCCCTTCTTCACCAGCTAGCAGCCCAACATCTAAGACATTCACCAGTCATTCTTAAAAGTACTACATAGAGCCCTTAAAGCCTGAAAGTGTACATCTCCTGCTAAAACCACAAGCACTCACAGACAACAGCCTAAATCAGCTACCTACATTGGCAAAAGCATAGTGCACAGATAGTTTTCTCCTCACCTCTCTACTGGGCTCTACCCTCTCCGTTCACCCTACACTCTGCTCCCCTACCCTGCCCCCAATTCTCACCCCCCCACTACTCCTACTTTTATTCTAACCCTTCATCACCTGACCACACCATGAACCAATCAGCTACCTCTAAGCATTAACTTAATCCACACGCCCTAGCTAGCTCCATAATTCCCCACCCACTACCAAGCCCCCTGCCAAAAAACAAACACATAGCAGCAGCTAGCCATGCCATCACAGCTGCCTCAACCTATACACCTTAGCATCCCTCATGCCAAACTACTACTCCCACAAAATACACAAATCACCTTAGCAATTCTCTCTAACTCTCACATGCCTAACAAACATTACATGCAAACACACTAATACATCACTGGAAAACACTTTATTCCATACTACGCTCACCACCAGTAAGACTACCCCACACATAAATTTCTCAATCAGTCCCACACTATTTAAAGACAGCCCAATACTTCACAGACACAAATTTCACATAACTACATCTTACAGCACTAAGATATCATTCAGATCCAACCTAGAAATAGTACATACAATTAAACACATACTACTCATTACAGAGTGCCTACTTATATCAGGAGGCATACACCCAAACCCAGGCCCACTCAATACCAAACTCTCAACCAAACAGAACTCTGACCTGATAATTCTCAACATCAACACCAGAAGCATATCCAATACACTTCCAAACCTACATGCATTTGTTACCCACTACTCCCCAGACATACTAACCATCAGTGAGACCTGGCTAAAACCCAATACCCAAAATGAAGAAATTCTCCCACCAGGATATAACATCTTAAGACTGGATAGAGTAGGCAAGAAGGAAGGTGGAGTTGCAATTTTCTTTAAAAATTCTCTCAACATGAAACCACTACAAATCCCTCTACCTAAGTTTCAAAATGCTGAAATCTTAAGTACAATTCTATATGCAAACAACACCAAAAAAAATCAATATTCTCTGCTGTTACATTCCTCCCAGAAATAACTCCCCCATTATTGAAGAAATGTTACAGTGGATCTCAGAGAATCTACAACAGGAAACTGTCTTACTAGGTGACCTAAACACCAACTGGATAGCTTATAATTCTAACAATCCTTCCAATCATATGAATCTATTTGTTTTTTCTCAGCTCATTCAAAAACCCACTAGGCTTAATAAAAAACCCATAAACAATCCATTCTAGATAGGACACTAGTCAATTTTCTCAAACAAAACTACCAGGTAGGTTGTCTGCCAGATAGTCTCAGTGACCATCTTCCCACTTTCCTCTTAGGTTCATAGGTTCATAAGTTCATACTAGGCTATCTGCCCTGGGGCATTTATAAGCCTAGCCCAATTGTGTTTGGTTTATGCCACCCCTTGATTTGAGTATACTGTGCCCTTTTTAAAGTTTAGTTTACTGTGCCTCTGTCTAATAGTGACACAGAAGTAATCCCCGGGACAAACCTACGATCCCCCATCCACTCATCAAGATTCTTCTTGAAGAGTCAGTGAGGTGCTCTGCCTAACATGAATTGGAATTCTATTCCAGAGCGAAGGGAGCCTCTGGGTTATGAATCTGTCCCTCCAGCATGTTCTATTTATTTCTGTGCTGAGGTTCAAGTCCCTCAGTAGCGTGGCTCAAGGGATTTAGATTTACTGAGGTGGAGCATGTCCATTAATTCTGGGTTGGACATAGCTTTATATGTCAGGCATAGATCGCCTCGAAGGAGGCGGTATGCAACTGAGTAGAGCTGGAGTTTTTTTAACCGAGCAGCATATGGCATCTGTTTGAGTCCCTTGATCCTCCTGGTGAGGTACTTTTGGGGTCTTTCTAATTGCTGCAGGTGTCGAGTAAGGTGCATCCCAAAGGGGGCATTGTATTCTATGATGGGCCTGATGAGGGATGAATAAAGGGGCACAATTACCTCTCTTGATCTAGATGTGAATCCTTTCATGATGAGGTGGGCTATGTAGAAGGTCTTTCTAACCACTCTGGCAATGTGGTTGTCAAAGGAGAGATTGCTATCAACTTGGGTCCCCAGATCCCTAATTACTTTCTCTGTACTTAATGGGTTACCACCTATGTGGTAATTTGTGGGCACATTGTTTTGCCAAACGGTATGACTATACACTTTTGGCATTTAGCTTTAGACCATGGCTTTGTCACCAGTTATCCATCTTAGCAAACTTTCTCCCCTTGAGTGCTTATCGCTAGCATGCACACTCACAGGGACCCTGACTCCCTTTCTTGCCCACCTGTTCCACCCATAATTCTCCACTAAGTGGCAGCAGAACTCCACAACTCTCCCCCTATCAGCCAGCCATCCCACCCAGCTACAGTCCCCTGCCACTCTGTTCTCCCTAAAGCTATCAGACAGCCCTTCTTCACCAGCTAGCAGCCCAACATCTAAGACATTCACCAGTCATTCTTAAAAGTACTACATAGAGCCCTTAAAGCCTGAAAGTGTACATCTCCTGCTAAAACCACAAGCACTCACAGACAACAACCTAAATCAGCTACCTACATTGGCAAAAGCATAGTGCACAGATAGTTTTCTCCTCACCTCTCTACTGAGCTCTACGCTCTCCGTTCACCCTACACTCTGCTCCCCTACCCTACCCCCAATTCTCACCCCCCCACTACTCCTACTTTTATTCTAACCCTTCATCACCTGACCACACCATGAACCAATCAGCTACCTCTAAGCATTAACTTAATCCACACGCCCTAGCTAGCTCCTTAATTCCCCACCCACTACCAAGCCCCCTGCCAAAAAACAAACACATAGCAGCAGCTAGCCATGCCATCACAGCTGCCTCAACCTATACACCTTAGCATCCCTCATGCCAAACTACTACTCCCACAAAATACACAAATCACCTTAGCAATTCTCTCTAACTCTCACATGCCTAACAAACATTACATGCAAACACACTAATACATCACTGGAAAACACTTTATTCCATACTACGCCACCACCAGTAAGACTACCCCACACATAAATTTCTCAATCAGTCCCACACTATTTAAAGACAGCCCAATACTTCACAGACACAAATTTCACATAACTACATCTTACAGCACTAAGATATCATTCAGATCCAACCTAGAAATAGTACATACAATTAAACACATACTACTCATTACAGAGTGCCTACTTATATCAGGAGGCATACACCCAAACCCAGGCCCACTCAGTACCAAACTCTCAACCAAACAGAACTCTGACCTGATAATTCTCAACATCAACACCAGAAGCATATCCAATACACTTCCAAACCTACATGCATTTATTACCCACTACTCCCCAGACATACTAACCATCAGTGAGACCTGGCTAAAACCCAATACCCAAAATTAAGAAATTCTCCCACCAGGATATAACATCTTAAGACTGGATAGAGTAGGCAAGAAGGAAGGTGGAGTTGCAATTTTCTTTAAAAATTCTCTCAACATGAAACCACTACAAATCCCTCTACCTAAGTTTCAAAACGCTGAAATCTTAAGTACAATTCTATATGCAAACAACACCAAAAAAAATCAATATTCTCTGCTGTTACATTCCTCCCAGAAATAACTCCCCCATTATTGAAGAAATGTTACAGTGGATCTCAGAGAATCTACAACAGGAAACTGTCTTACTAGGTGACCTAAACACCAACTGGATAGCTTATAATTCTAACAATCCTTCCAATCATATGAATCTATTTGTTTTTCTCAGCTCATTCAAAACCCACTAGGCTTAATAAAACCCATAAACAATCCATTCTAGATAGGACACTAGTCAATTTTCTCAAACAAAACTACCAGGTAGGTTGTCTGCCAGATAGTCTCAGTGACCATCTTCCCACTTTCCTCTTAGGTTCATAGGTTCAAAAGTTCATACTAGGCTATCTGCCCTGGGGCATTTATAAGCCTAGCCCAATTGTGTTTGGTTTATGCCACCCCTTGATTTGAGTATACTGTGCCCTTTTTAAAGTTTAGTTTACTGTGCCTCTGTCTAATAGTGACACAGAAGTAATCCCCCGGGACAAACCTACGATCCCCCATCCACTCATCAAGATTCTTCTTGAAGAGAGTCAGTGAGGTGCTCTGCCTAACATGAATTGGAATTCTATTCCAGAGCGAAGGGAGCCTCTGGGTTATGAATCTGTCCCTCCAGCATGTTCTATTTATTTCTGTGCTGAGGTTCAAGTCCCTCGAGCGCGTGGCTCAAGGGATTTAGATTTACTGAGGTGGAGCATGTCCATTAATTCTGGGTTGGACATAGCTTTATATGTCAGGCATAGATCGCCTCGAAGGAGGCGGTATGCAACTGAGTAGAGCTGGAGTTTTTTTAACCGAGCAGCATATGGCATCTGTTTGAGTCCCTTGATCCTCCTGGTGAGGTACTTTTGGGGTCTTTCTAATTGCTGCAGGTGTCGAGTAAGGTGCATCCCAAAGGGGGCATTGTATTCTATGATGGGCCTGATGAGGGATGAATAAAGGGGCACAATTACCTCTCTTGATCTAGATGTGAATCCTTTCATGATGAGGTGGGCTATGTAGAAGGTCTTTCTAACCACTCTGGCAATGTGGTTGTCAAAGGAGAGATTGCTATCAACTTGGGTCCCCAGATCCCTAATTACTTTCTCTGTACTTAATGGGTTACCACCTATGTGGTAATTTGTGGGCACATTGTTTTTGCCAAACGGTATGACTATACACTTTTTGGCATTTAGCTTTAGACCATGGCTTTGTCACCAGTTATCCATCTCTGCGAGACCTTTTTGAAGGATGTTTGTGTCAGCTGGAGAGTCAATTATGGCGCCCAGTTTGCAGTCATCTGTGAACTTGGTGAGCCATAGTCCTCCCACATTGGCCTGTACCTCAGAAAAGTAAATACCGAACAAGAGAGGTCCCAGGACAGAACCTTGTGGGGCGCCACTTGTGACCGGTTTCGAGTCTGACATGGCCCCAGCAACTCTGACTCTGTGGGTTCTGTCTTTGAACCAGTTTGCGACCCATCTTGTGACATAAGGGTTTATATTTAGGCTGGATAGCTTATCTATGATGCCTGAGTGGGGTATTGTGTCAAATGCCTTTGCGAGGTCGAGATAGGCTGTGTGGACTACCTTCCCTTCATCTATGGCCTTGGTGAATGTTTCGAAGAAGTCGACCAGGTTCAAAAGGCAGGATCTGCCCTTGACAAAGCCAAATTGGATAGGATCTAGTGTCTGTAGGTCCCCAATGTCTTTGTTTATGAGTTCCATGATGATCCTCTCCATAGCCTTGCATACTAGGCTAGTCAGGCTTATGGGGCGATAGTTTCCAGGGTCCGCAGAGGCGCCACCTTTGTGAAGTGGGACCACTGTTGCTGTATGCCATTCATTGGGCACATATCCTGTAGTGAGGCTGAGATTGTACAGCAATTTTACTTGAGGGATTAGTTCTTCTTGGAGTTCATGTAGGACACAACCCGGGACACCATCTGGTCCCATGGAAGCAGTGTTTTTTGCTTTGGAGAGGGCGGCCTTCACCTGAGCATCAGAGATGTTTGGGAGGCTGCACTCTGCCGGGATAGATACTTGCTCTTTTGGGGGGGAGGGGGTGGAGAAGTTTGCACTGAACCTGTCTGCCAGGATATTGGCGATGTCTGTGGGTTCAGTGTATTTTTTGTCGTTTAGAATCAAGTCAGAACAAGTCTGGGAGTTGCATCCCAGGTTCCTAACATAACTGAAAAAAGCCTTATGATTGCCTTTAGTGTCCTGTGCAATTTTTCTCTCGAAGCTGGCCTTGGAGGATTTTATGAGGGATCGTAATTTTTTGCTAGTACTGATCAGAGATGCCTTCCCTTTTAGGGATTTTGCTCTATCATGTAGTAGCTTCCTCCTTCTGTTGTACAGTTTATTTATGGCTGGGGTCCACCAGACTGGACGCCTACCTTTGGATGATTGGGTCTTGATTTTGTTTGGGATAGCATGATCCATGCATTCCTGGAGATGTCCGTAGAATGCGTTTATATAGGATTCTGCAGTTTGGGCCGTAGTTTCCACTGGCTCTGGGGCCTTGAAGGATTCCACTTCGGTTTTGAGAAGTGTGAAGTTCGCTTTGAGAAGTTTTTCACTGTGGTTTTCTGGGCTGGGGGTGGGGTCGGGATGTGGATATCCAGTGAAATTAATTTATGGTCTGATCTTACCAATGAGGGATATACTTTTGGTATGGAGCATAGAGTCCCCATGTTGGTAATTATCAGGTCTAGTATGTTTTCCCCTCTTGTGGGAGTGGTGACTAGTTGTTCCATAGCATTTGAGTTTATAAATTCCAGGAACCTTTGGGCTAAGGTGCTGGGGCTTGAGTAATGCTCCCAGTCTATGTTTGGGTAGTTGAAGTCACCCAATATAATGGTGTTCGGAGAGATCTTCATGTTCTCCAATGTTTTCAGGAAAGCCGAGTGGGATTCCTGACTTTGAGAGGGTGGTCTGTAGGATGCTATAAACTGAAAAGCAGTCTTGCCTACTGTCAGTTGCACATGAATGGTCTCCGATACTTCGTGCAAAAGTACTAACATTCCCTACCCAATAACTTTTAGGAAAGTTAGAGATGAACATAAACTAAACATACACAACCTTAACTACACTCTAAAACAACAAACTGGGAACCACTACTTACCTTAGGTTTAGACAAGGCAGTTGACTACTTTAATAGTACTCTATTAAATGTCCTTAACAGTTTTGCACTCATTAGAAAAATTAAAGGCAAACTATGCACCATGGCTAAGTAGGGACACTAGAGCCCTACTAAAGTCTAGCGAAAAAGCATGGAAAATATGGAAAAAGAATAGCACTAGCCTAGCCAAACAAAACTTTCAACAACTAAGAAATCAGGCCAAAAAACAAACCAAATTGGATAAAAAGAACTTCTTCTACAGGGCCCAAAAACAAACACTCGAAAGACCCCCCAAACGTTTTGGCATGCTATCAACTCCCTTCTAAAACCAGGGAAAACTACCACTCTAGCCCCCTCTTCCGATAACAATACCAAAGACATAGTATCCCAATTCAATCACTATTTCACAGAATCTATCCTAACTCTATCCTTCCAACTATCCAATAAGAACCATACACATATGGCTACCAAATGCTCAGATAACATCCCCTCCTTCATTCTTTCACCCGTTCCCACTTCCACAATTAAAAAAACTCCTCCTAAAACTGAAAACAGCCACCCTTTGAGCAGACAGTTTACCTGCAAACTTCCTAGAAATTGCTGCAAAATCTCTATCTTAACCCATCCTTAATCCTCATCAACCGCTCCATAAATAAAGCGTACATCCCCCAACTCTGGAAAGTTTCTTTCATTATTCCTCATCATAAAGGTGTCACTTCTTTCAGCTTCTCAAATTACCATCCTATTGCCATTCTACCCCTTATCTAAACAGCTTGAAAAATGTATTCACTCTCAAGTTATGAAATTCCTAAATTCACACAATCTTCTCTCCTCTACACAACATGGCTTCATGCAAAATCATAGTACAACAACTGCCCTACTCTCTTTCATCAACTTAGTCAACCTACATAGAAATAACAATAATTTTGTATCCGCAATATTTTTAGATCTCTTCAAAGCATTTGACATAATCTCACACTCCAAACTACTAGACTCCCTAGCCTTCCTGTCTTTTGCCCCTTCCACTATTGACAGGGTTCAAAGCTATCTGTCACACAGGCAGCGATCAGTCCAATGGCAAGGCACAATCTCCTTTACTCAAAACTGCAATAGGCATACCACAAGGCTCAATATTAGGCCCACTTCTTTTCTCTGTATTTACAAATAGTCTACAAACCTCCACCCAGCATGCTTCACTTATACAATATGCTGATGATTCGACTTTCATCTGCTCTGCTCCATTTTCACTTTTCAACAACTCACTCAAGAATCTTTCAGTTCTGTGGAAAGTTGGATAACTGATATTCAACTAATCCTAAACCCCAACAAGACCAAATTGCTACTTTTTACCTCCAACAAATGTATAGCTACCCATCTATCCCTTACAGTCTCTTCCAAAAATGGCACCATCATATCTCCCTCTGAACACTTCAAACTCCTTGGTGTCAAAATCAACAATAACCTCCTCTTTGACATCCATATCTCACAAACTGTAAAAAAGGTCCATAAAAAATGGGAACCCTGTACAGGCATAAACAATTCCTCTCACATCAGATGCAACTCACTCTAGCCCAAACACATCTATTGCCTACCCTAATGTATGCCACACCAATTCTCACCCAAGTCAGAAAACATGATATTGCCAGGTTGGAATCATGCTATAATAATATTGCCAGGTTTGCTTATAACTCCACTTTCCGAACCCATCGCTGTGAGTCTCTAAGAGGGATAAAATGGTTAGAACTCCCCCAGCTACTCAATTTCCTCAGTTAGTCATTGCCTATAATATAGTCAGATATCCCAAGAAAACCCCAGCACTAAGTGGTTTAGTTTCCCCCTACAGAACAAATTGTCCTCTCTGCTCTAGTGATAAATCACTCCTCTGCATCTCTAAGGCCAATAACAATGCAGGGAAAGCTCTATTTTCCCATACCAAAACTCGATCCTGGAACAACCTCCCCCCTCTCTTACTTCTGCCCCCACTAACCCACATTTCAGAAATGCACTCAAATCACATCTTATGAATAAATGGCTACGTCCATGCATTACATAAAATTCACAGCCTCAGTATACTATAGACAGTCCTTCCCACCATATCTACCATAAACATTTTACAGTTAAGTATCTTACTGTTGACTAATACGAATGTTTTTACCATGAATTTATTTTTTGTATCCTATCTTATACATTGCTATCATAAGTGTGATTGTATGTGACTTTTATCCCTGCATTTTATCTCACTTGTTTCTAAAAATATCTGTTGTTAGGTAGAATTGTATATGACTTCTTATCTCTTTACTTTACTTCCCTGATTGTTGATATACATGCTTTGTACTTTCTTGTTTGATTGTAATCTCACTGTGGAGCTTTCCTCCTGGGGCCTCCGCTATAAATGCACCTGTGTCCAGTCAGACCATCCCGGTTAACAAATGTAAAATAAAATAAATACAATAAATAAATGCATAGAACATCCTCAATAATGAAACCCTTCCCTTTATGTCTCTATTCTATAAGTCAAGATAGACCCAATGAGCTGCAAGAACATCAACCGAGCACTTGCCACTGCTTCAGCTGATGATGAGGCTAAAGTGGGTGGGCAGGATGAGTGCACCTCGACAGGGTAGATTTTGTCCCAGCTCAGATAGATAGATAGTTCAGCTTATCCAGAGCTGAAGCAGGTGGTGGTAGTGGTGACTCACCAGGCATTGACACTATAGGTATCCATACATCAGCTTCTCCTGCAGTGAATCATGGATTCTGTCCCTGAGATATGGACCATACCACCTGTCAGCAGGACCCATGACATCCATCTACTGGGTCAAAGTAATATCCCACTGAATTAGGTGGCAATTGGCATGCTGTTCATACTCCACTCATATGTCTGCCTTATGTTTTTCTGTTTGTGTTTATGTCATATCTCCCACTTCTAGTGTGTGGCAGTACACTCTTTTTGGTCTGTATTGTTTCATGTCGCTTTGTTTGTTTGTCTGATTGCCACTACTGCCTACCCCCATAATACGTCCAGGCCCTAAGTACCTGTCATTCTTTCCATCCTCCCTTCTTTATCACTTTATTACTATTATTTATATATATATATATATATATATATATATATATATATATATATATATATATATAGACACACACACACACACACACACACACACACACACACACATGCATTTGGAGGCAGTAGCTGCAAAAATGTGTGCCCTTCCTCCCCACCTGCATCTTCCTTTATGTTTTTTCCTTCTTGTGTACCACTGGTCAATGCTATCTATCATTACTACTTTCATGTTCTCCCCTTTCCATGCCTTTCATAGAAAAAATAAGAAGCTCAGCTGGCTGGACACAAGGACACAGGTTTTTTACCATATGTTATATGCTGCTTCTGCTGCATACCAGCAGCATGCAACACCTGCTGACAACCTGCCTCAGTGGTTATACTTATACTATCTGTTCTGGGCTTCTCACAGACTCTTGTGAGCTCAAACAATGCAATGTGTAGCATCTGTCTTGCCTGTTTGTGCAGTTATTTTTGTACTCAGCTGATAGTGCATCATTTTCTGTCCTGCTCTGCGCCCTCAATTTAAATTGTAGCTAGCTGCCTATCTGTGCAATCTGTTTCTAATTGGTTATCCATGTCTGCTTTATTCATCTGGGTATTATCACTATGCAGTTAAAGGCTTATGTTACCATGCATTGCATCTCTATGTATCCTGACCAAAGTTGTTACAGTCTGTAAATATAAATACACATATACATTTACATGCATATAAATGTGTGTATATCACATATATTGTCGTGCATATGCATGTTTTTATTTTGAGAGTATGAGCAATATGTTTTCCATTAACACAGGTTATGCCTCATGTCTCATGTATATAAGTGTTAGGAACTGAATACATTTTTTTTTCCTGTCTAGGCTTATAATCATTGCACTAAGTGTTCACTAACAAAATCAGGTACAGGAAAACCTGCTGTGTTTTAACGTCATGATTTAATTTCATGTGATTTACTTCTGTAGTTATTTCAGATCTGTGAGAAAACATAAAATAGAATAGCACATCATATAATAGCTGGACATTCTGATTTTGTGCTGAAGTTGTACTATCCATGCACTTTTAAGATAATCCAAGTCTGTTTTTCTTTCACTTTGTTCCAGCATTAAATCAAACAGTGCAATTGACATAGTATCACTATGGCTAAATTCTGACTAATTTATAACTAATAATGTCTTTTGGCTTTTCCTGGTTAGGGGTCGCCATAGCAGAACTCCAGTCCGCTAATGATTGGCAATGGATTTTTACGGTGCCGAGGTGCCAGCCTGACAGCCAAAATTCAAAGAAGGCACACCCATTTACACACTCACCTACCTGCATGTCTTTAAATGTCACTTGACCGCAGGGAGGACATGCAGACTCCAAACAGAAGGCACTTCAACCAAGAATCGACCCGGAGAACCCATTGCTGTGAGGTGACAACGCTAACCACTGCACCACCGCGGCCCTACTATGAAAATCGTTAAAGTTGTTTAAACCTTTTGTTTCACCGGATATGTGTATTTGAAAATGACTGGTAAGTCTTCACTTTGTGCACTCTAATATATTATGGAAGACAGAATAAATATAAACAAATAAGTTTAGTCTCAGTAGAATGTAGAGCAGATCTAATTGACTACTTCATCCTTCTGTAATGTGTTACTAGATACTGCCAACATTTGCATAATCGTCAACTCTTTACTTTTGTAGTAGCAACTGTTTGTATCTGACTAAAATTAGGGTTTAGTTCTTTAGACTTTTCAAGAGCTTGCAGAAATGGAGATTTGCTGTTTGTGCTATCCAAACAAATACTCACTTGGGGAAAACAATATGCTGAGAATATGCAGATTTTACAACACATATCTGAATAAAATGTGCACTAATAGACCCTTTAGGAGTAATAAACACACATGAATTTTCTATGGCAGCAATTTTAAAGTGGTTTAACATACTACTAGACCTTAACAATGATATTTAATTGACAAGATTATACATTTGTATGGTTTTGTAAAGGTTGGCATCTAATTCTAAATGTGCAATAAATTCACTTGTGTGTATCATGTTTTATTAATTGTTTTGCAGAAACGATGCACTTAGGCACCTCTTGCAGTATAAGCACTCCCTAAAAACATAAAAGGATGTTTACAGTTATTTATGTTTAGATGCCAGTTTTTATTGTTGGATTGCTCATTAATAAGGTTCTGTGAAGACTGCTGATATATGTGGTAAATAGAATGCTGTAGTTTGAAACGTAGCTTTCATCTTCCTATGTGTTAGAAACAGAAGATATTTCTGATGAAAGTGGTTCATAAATGTACATGCGCATGCCTTTGTATCTCTTATTGTTGTTGATTAGCTATTCCTCACGGCATCTCAAAAATATTACCCAAGCACATACACAAATACACACACACACACACACACACACACACACACACACACACACACACACACACACACACACACACATATCATTCTATATGTATGTTTTTATCAAAAAAAACTCAGAATATCTAAAAAAACCTCTGAAATCACAAAACATTGAAATTTCATAATATTGAATGACAAACTGTCTAATAATTCTATTCAAATAAAAATACCCTATATTACACACATCAATTACAAAACCAAGATCAAGTGTCATCCTTGTAGTGGTACGGTTAGGGAAAGGGGTTTTAGTAATATAATGTGTAGAGTGAAGAGTTAGGGTTAGCACACTTGAGTAAGGAAGGCAGGTTAGAAACCTTCACATTGTCCTTTAGCCACAATGCCAGTTTAACTGTAGGGTGATGTACTCTAACTTTGATACCCTCGTGTTTTGCAACTGTACCATCCAAGTCGGCATTCAGTATTATGAAATTTCAATGTTTTCCTGCAATTTGATGAGCTCTCTCATTCTTAGTCGGAATGTCAGCATTCAGCCTGACAGTAAATACGCTTGTTGCAAGCTTAATTGGATTGCCACCTTTTCCCCTTCCTTTTTTTCTTTTTGCTCCATATGATTTAAATTATTTATGCATACGTGATTTTCAGAGCTGCCTTTTTTAAGCAGGACTTTGGTAAAAATTAAAACAAACATTCATTATGCTGTACCAAAATTTTAAACTGAAATGACTTTGTTGAGCAGTGTTGTTCTTTGATGTGGTGTTACTGTTTAGATTGTGCCTTTTAAATGGCTCATGTTTTCCACAGTACCATTTTCCATATGGCAGATAGCATGGCCTGTAACTCTGAGATGTCTACAATGAAGTGAAAGCACATTGTGTATTGTCTGTGGAGCAGACAAGTCTGTTAGTCTAAAGTAGAAAGAGAGATCAGTTGTTTCAGCTAGCACTCACATAACAGTAGTCTGAAGACAATTTGACATGGGGCACACATGATTTAAATCACTGTTAAGTATTCACTTAGGCAAGGAGATTAGTAGAATTCTCAGGCTATACTTCTGTATTACCTAGCAACTGACCAGTGCTCCTTCCCATGTCATAGGATCATAGGAAGTTACTAAGCTATTAGCCCTGAGGCCCTTACAAGCCTAGCCAAGAATTACCTCATATTCCAACAAGTCAGCACCCAGTGCACCTATCCAGGTGGGACACAGGTGGAATCCCAGGGGTGTATTTTCTGTTCCCCATCCAGTTATCCACTTTGCGCTTAAAAAGGGATAATGAGGTACTCTGCTTGACATGGAGAAAGAGTCTATGCCACAGATGGGGGAGACTCTGGGACACAAATCTGTCTCGACAAGAAATCCTATTGATGTCACAGAGCAGGTTGAGGTCACATGTGTGGTTTACTTGAGTGGAGTTTGACTTGCGGATATGCAGCAGTCCCATTAAGGCGGGGTCTGAGATTGCTTTGTATGCTAGACAGAGGTCACCTCTGAGGAGCCTCTATGAGACTGAGTAGAGGGATAGGGCTTTTAGCCTGTCTGTGCAGGGTAGATGTTTGAGGCCCTGGATTCTCCTGGTGAGGAACCTCTATGGTCTCTCCAGCTGCTACATGTGCTTTGTGAGGTACATGATGAAAGGGGCATTGTACTCAATAATGGGTCTTATAAGGGAAGAATATAGGGATGTGAAGACCTCCTTGTCCCTGCATGAGATACCCTTTTTAATAAGGTCGGCCATGTAGAAAGATTTCTGTACAATGGAGGCAATATGGTGGTCAAAAGTCACTTTGGTATCAACCTGGGTGCCAAAGTCCCTCACGACTGATTATGTGCTTAGGACCTTGTTATTAATGTGATAATTTGTGAGGACATCACTCTCCTCAAAGGGGATGATGATGCATTTTTTGGCATTCAATTTGAGGCCATGTTTCTGGCACCAGACATTTGTTTGGGTGAAACCCTCTTGGAGGATGTCCACATCACTAGGGGAATTGATGACAACGCCCAACTTGCAGTCATCAGCAAACTTGGTCAGCCATAGTCCACTGGTTTTGTATATCTAGATCTGTAGCTATTTTGATAATCACCTCTTCTGTTTTAAATGTTCACTAAAAAATATTAAGAAAGTTGAAAAAAAAGAGTACTCAGTTTAATTTAATCCATGAGGGCCTTTTAGCTAGTCAGTGTAAAAGCTTAATAAGTAAAGTAATGGATCCCTGTAATAATAATAATAATAATAATAATAATAATAATAATAATAATAATAATAATAAATAAGAAGGAACATTGCAGTTATAACCCATACTGATTTTATACAAGTATGCCTGTCTCAAAAGTTAACAATGGGCTGAACTCATAAAGGTACTACAACATGTACACCTTTGTGTACACATATCATGGTAACCATTTTTAAATTAGAGACGGCCATAACAAGGTGCTCCAGCATGAAGATGTGGATCACCATATCATATTGTATCCAAGACCATGCTTCATGCAAATGAGGGAGACACATATGCTTATTATCCATATGTTCTCTCTTCCCCAGAACTGCCTTCAGGAAGGCATCTACATGCCAAGTGATTCATGAAATCACTTGGATGTGTAGATCAGCACAGGCACCCCTACCACATCACAGTCGTGAACATGGCCAAAACGTCATTTTCAGCCATCAAGGAAGAGGTAAGTGGGAGTTTTAGTACTATAGTACTGTCGGGAGGTCTGCAAATGAGTGCTTTTGAGGGGCTACATGCATGCATGTGTGTGTGTGTGTGTGTGTGTGTGTGTGTGTGTGTGTGTGTGTGTGTGTGTGTGTGTGTGTGTGTGTGTGTGTGTGTGTGTGTGTGTGTGTGTGTGTGCTTGTGTGTGTGTGTGTGTGTGTGTGTGTGTGTGTGTGTGTGTGTGTGTGTGTGTGTGTGTGTGTGTCTGGAATATAGTGTAAGGCAGTTAGTGAAGGGGGTGAGGTGGGTGTTTGTGTGTGTCAGTATGTAACTGAATGGGTAGGGATGTGTGTGCGCATGAGTGCGAGTTGAGGTGGTTGTCATACCTACACATATACTCCTAATCAGCATACTCAACAAGATTGGGTGAGGGGACCACTAGCTACTGAGGCATACTACTGTACTGGGATCAAGACACTGGGGTCAGGATGTTGGCAGAAGCAACTTTAACAGCGCAAGGATTAGGGAGGTGGACTACATGATGCAGTAGTGATCTGCACATCATGGTAGTAACTGAGATTCAGAGGCATGTATAGTTAAGCAATAACCGACAATGTGGTGTGGTATATTGAAGATTTACCCACGGTTGGTGTGGTTTAATCATGAGGGCGAAGCCCGTGTGATTAAATAAAGGCAAACGAGGGTAAATTTCAATATACCACAACCACAGAGTTGGTTATTGCTATTATACAATGACATTATTTAAGAAAAAAAATACTTACTTTTCTTAAATAATGTCTTTGTATAACGGTGCATTACTGTTCTTCTGCCGTGGTGGTATACTGCTTCCTTGTGTTGATGTACTGCGCATGCATATGGGACTTGCATTCCTATGCATACCCAGTACATCAATGCTTTGAAATGGAAGCAATGGAGAAAAGAAAGTCTCTGTTGCTCCGTTTTTTTTTTTTTTATTTATTAAAAAAATGGTTTTGGACACTTTATGCCAACGGAAAAAAGTCCAGGCGACCAGACCTTTTTCCGTTGGTATACTGTGGGATTTAGATCGGGCATGCTGGCCAATCAGCTTGCACGTTCTGGAATATTAATGGGGGTCATTGTATAATAGTCGATAATGAGGTCTTGCCTTATTGCAGCTTACATGTCTCTGAATCACAAAATACTGCATTACAGGAGCAAAGCCTTTGTAGCATGAGCCATAGGCCCTTTCCTGAACCCCTGGGAGTGTTTATGGAAATACATCTTCTTAGGGAATTGCTTTTTAACAGAAATAACAGATATCCATCAACTCAAGCTTTGGCTAAATGTCCTTGGAATGTGGTTAAGTATGTTACAGATATATACTGAAAAAATTCAACATAGAAAATGAAAAACAGAACAGTTTTTGTGTTGTACCTGTACTCATCCAAAATAAAAGACTTGGTTTTATGTTATGGCTATAGTGACTGTGTTTAGTGCAATAAGTCTGCTTTGTAACAAAATCCGCTTTATTAATTTATTTTTTATAACATGATAATTTTGCTTCAGTTACAGTACTAAATACAACAGATGTTTTCAGTAAACCTGTAGCCAGTTTTGTTCAGTATAGATAGTATTAATGTACCAGATTATATAGAAGTGAATATAACTGCATCTTTCTTTGTATTCTGTTCAGTAGGTTGTATTTGTTCAGGGGGATTTTTTTCTGCCTATTCTGCATATTGCAGCCCTGTAGAAAAGTGCTTATAGATAGTCAGAAAAAAAAACATTAAATAATCTTTGTGAAATGAGAACAAGACCTCTTGGGTGTCACAGTGATTGTGTTCTGGCAAAAAGCAAGGTCTCTACTATGCATATCTCTGAATGAGTGTTACAGATGCTGTTTCTGAAGTAGTATGAATCAAACCTTTATTGCAAGTGTTCAGGGACAAACAGTAGCACCTGTTCTTCATAAGATATTAGGCCAATTCACCCATTTATGATCCTTTACCAAAGATGAGGGGCAGATGGCAAAAAAATGGCAGCAACCTCACTTTGCACTGCTAAGACAAAAGGAAATCTGTTGATTCAACAGTATATAAAAACAAGAGATGATATAAACATGTTCACATGTATATGTTAATCTGCATTTTAGCTAGGCCTGACAAACACTGTGGCAGATACATTTCTGACAACAAATCCAAGTTTTGAAAACATCTGACATGTTTAAGGTCTAATTGGCTTTATTCAGTTTAACAGTTATAAGCAAACACATAGAAAAAAATCACTTACTTTCTTTTCAGTCTTTTTTTAAGTTGTAAAGCTTTGACTTCATAAAACAAGCAGTACTGACAATTTCTGATTATTGGCTATTGTCTTGTAGGACAAGTCGCATATAATACCAATTCTAATGTGCACATTTGTAGCTACCATATGATAGGTATTGTATACCTGAATAGCCTCCTAGATAGACAGTACTCGCCCAGTCTTTAAACTATACAACTCTGACAGCTGAGCTAATTCAGCATTGAAAAACACTAGCTAATGTTCAGTTTTATTATGGATATTGAATTGAACATTGTGTTTTTCTGTGGCTATACAATTGGTCTGCAAAGCACTATAGGAACATCTCACTAAACAAAAACAGTGTGCATGCCTGTCTTGGGGATACATTTGGAACCTAAACAGGTCCAGACTGCAAATCTGCTTTTGTTCTATTGTGTTAAAAGAAATCTAGTTAGTACATTGCTGTACAGTGTAGACCACTGATAAGGATATTCTATTGTTCCCTAAAGATTTTTTTTTCATATAGAGAGTGTTCTCAGTTCAGATGTTAACACTGTTCTAAAATGCAAACCAGAGATTTAGTGCCAACACCTTTATTCAGCTATGGTGCCTAATTAACTAAAACATAATGTTAACAAAGTCTTGCCAATCATTTGTGGATTTTGAATTAGTCTGGCATGCCCTGGTATAAAATGCCATACATCTTTGCAGTTTGCTGCCTTTCTGTTGTTAAAAACAGCATGATCTGTCTGGGGAAAATGATTAGATCTCATTATGTAGACAGAATTTATTTTACATCCCAACTGACACATAGTTTGCACAAAGGTAATAGGATCATAGTAAAGGTACACTTTAGTTTTATGGTTTTATTTTTAATTTACCGTTAATGAAACAGATAAGCTACTAACATAAGAGATCTATTTCATCATAGATATTCTAGGAATAGAAGGATGTTAAATAAACTGGACATGGCCATATGAGATGCAAGAGAAAGAATATGTAAAGGTAGAACATTGTTTTCAGTTTTCAAATCATAGATTTTACCATGTAGAACCTGCAGGAAGTTATTTGTTTCTGTGATTATGCAGAATATTAAAATAAAAAAAAGGACAAATGATAAAAAAGGATTTATAGTATGTCAATATACCACTGAAGCAAATATGCTGAGTGCACAATTTTGCAAAAAGACACATTTATAAATAGAAAGACAGATTCCTATAGAACATGTACATATGTGTGCATATATCTGTATGAATGTATGAATTTATTTATTTTGGTGATAAGGAGAAAGAATAACTCTTCTAAACTCATCTGTCTCTCAGCTTCAGTGGTATCATGAGGTCCAAGGAATTTAAATGTTTTTCCTATGTTCATCATCATGTACATGACAGAAATCAACATAGGTCTGTTTAACTCATTGGTTCAGTACCTAAATTACTAATTTATTTTATTTATTTATTCTTTCTTGACTGAATTAGTCACCTCTTTTCAGGGGATACACAAGGTGGTATTTATACTACTAGGGAAGATAAGACTAGGATATTTGGAAACTTCCCCTACTTGTCTTTATTGTGAATGGGACCCATTTTGCAGGAACACTTCCTGTTTCCATTCCAAGTGCAGAGGTAGCCCATAGTAGCAGTGAGACAGATGGAGAGAGAAGGAGATGATGGAGTGGTGCATGAAATGGAGGAGAAAGCGAATATCAAGACTGGAGGACACATGCAGGATTCTGAGGAAATGTTTCAAAGAAATCAGCTTGATGGAGATGTATCAGCAAATGATGGATGCATAATTACAACCCTCCATTTGGGGGTGCAGAGTGAGCCAGAAACCGAACGATATGTTTCCTGGGAAACATTATGGAGAAAATACAAAAGAAGCATTCAGAGACAATCCAGAAGAATAGTGGTGAGATAGAAAAGGAAACATATGCAGAGAAAGTAAAAGAAGGCAAAAGAGGAGTAGCAGAAAAGACAGAAGAAAATGAAAAACAGAAGTATGTGGTAAGGATTCAAAGTAAAGAAGACAAAAGAAATGGACAGGTATGAAGTGTTGGACAATTTAATAGCTCCTTTGGGCATAAAACCACATGAGGTAAAAGCATTTATTCTTATTAGCAAAGAGACATTTTGTGACATTGTATTTGACATTGATTTTTCAAAAGAACATTTTTTGGAGAATATGGAAAAAAGACTATAACCCATGGAATCTTTATGTGATAAAAGTGTTTAACAAGGAAACAAAAAAGAAAATTCATGTACAATTTCGAACAGAGGTAGAAAGAGACACTTTGAAAGGACATTTGAAAACTTTATGTAAAGAAGTCCTGGACACTGCAAACGTCTGACAAAAGGGGATTATGGACTGGTGGCAAGGATTGTAATATTGTGTTAAAATCGAAAGAGAAACACAATTATACATATACCAAGCATAATAAATGTGGAGAAGAATATGGGTATTGTAAAATACTGGGGACAGCCCAAAACATGTTTTTATGTGTGAAAAATGACATTTGATAAGTAATTGTGACAAAAACAAAATATTATACCTGTGAGGAAATGGGACATGATGCAAAAAGAAATGAATTGAAATGTTATAAAAGTAACAAAATTGGACATTTATGGATGGATTCTAAAAATGAAAGCAAGAGTATGGAAATGGAAAAAGAAAAAGAAAGAAAGAGAAGAAAATAAACAAAGAGATGACATTTTAGAAGTAGTAGATATAAATGAAAAATTAGATGAGAAAAAATAATGAGGACAAAGAAGAAGGTTCTGAAATAAGTGATGAAGAAGAATTGAGAGGTAATAAAATAAAAAAATCCATTGGTAAAATGATTATATGTACTAATGATTGGGGGTTGGTAAAATGATTAAGGTATTTGACTCACAGACACAAGGTACACTGTATGATTCTCACCTTTTGGGGGGAAATTGGTTTGGCTTAGAATGGGCTATTAAAAAACCTAGCCTATTAATTAGCTATGAGCATATGAAACCATGAATCTAAGGAAAAGGGAAAAGAAAAATTTAGAATGCTTTTTGTAAATGTGAATAGTATTCAACGAGAGCCTTTGGTCAACTGGTGCTCTAGGCAAAAGGGCTGTACAGCACCCCCTCGACCACCAGCTACCCCCATTCTGGTCTACCTACACTATCCAGTTTACTTTTTTTATTCCTTTTTCTCACAGTTTGTCTTACTCTTCGGTTTTTCCTGTATTCATTCAACACATTTTAAAAAAACAATTTTTTTACTACAAAAAAATAAACAAACAAATACTGGAAAAGCCCCCTTGCTAGATCGGTGCCCAGGCAGCTGCCTAGTTGGCCTATGCCTAAGGCCGCCTGTGATAGTATTAAGAATATGATAAAAGAATAGGGATTTTGGTGTGGTATAATATATGTGATGTAGAAATAATTATATTAGAAGACGCAAGATTTTTAGCAAATGAAGAAAGATTACAGAGAAACTATGGGGAGGAAAAATAATGTGGAATTTGGGAAGTAAGAGATGTTCTGGAATAGCTCTGTTCTGTAGAAATGCAGTAAAGAAATTAGATGTAACTTTGGCAAAAATGAGAAGAGCAACCATTGTGGATTTAAAATGGGAAGAACAAGTGTACAGAATTATAACATTATATACTTATACTAATTGCAAACAGAGGGAAACCTTATTTCATCAGATTTTGGACTATGTAGTGTTAATATGAATATTATAATAACAGTAGACATTAATTGTGATTTATGAGGCAAGAGTAAAAAGAAAGGAAATGTAAGAAAATGTTAGAAGTTATAAGCTATGGTAAGTTAAAATTTTGGGACAAAGATTCATGGACTTATAAAAGGGGATATATAGAACTGAAACATTTTATAGTATCAGAAGGTTTAGTTATAGGAAAAATGGAGGTAGAAACAGGATTTTCTGATTATCTTACAATATGGCTAGAGATAAAGGAAAACAAGGAAGATATAAAATAGGCAAAGGAATTAAAAGGATAAATGAGAAAGCATGGAATGAAGAAAAAAAGAAATTAGTAATACAGTTATAGAAAGATCATATTACTATGAGAACATTAATACAGTTATGGAAAGATCATGTTACTATGAGAACATTTTATAAAAAAAATGTAAAGAGAAACTAGAAACTGCCAAAGGTGCACCAGACAGAACAAAATTAGCATAGATAAAACTTCCTGGTGAACCACCACAGCTAAAAACTTTGTTTATTTTAAAAATAGAGACAAAACATAAAAGATTACCAGTGAAAGAGAGCTGTAAACGATTAGCACTTTCAGAAAAAATAATGTGAATTAATATAATATACATTTTCTGAAGTAAAATAAGTCTATAAGTCTAATTATTTTCATTACTAAGCGTAAAAAGTCATCAGTTTAGGAGTGATTAAGAAGGACATTTGACAGGAATATAAAACAGCACGTTTTGAAATGTGGACTACTTGCCCTTTATGGAAGTGTAACCATGAAGAGAAAACATTGTCAGCACTGTCCTTTGCAGACTCTACTGGGACAATATACTGTAGTAGTCTTTGAGGTTAAT